>NW_016107597.1:2537980-2547447 GCF_001604975.1 Cebus imitator
GTGCATTTATCTAACACCTTTCCAAACCCTCTTTTCATTCCTGAACATAATTCCATTTTTTCCTTCCTCATCAAGGTTTCTTAGTATTTTAAATTAATGTTCTTATTTGTTAACTCGACAAGAGTCCGAACTTCCTTTTTCACCTCAAAAATGTTTTTATAAAATATCAAAGCTGTTAATTCATTCAATTTAAGAAGAGATATCTGCTGAACCTGTTGATTCAATTCAAGTAACCAAACAACTAGTTGAATGATTGTATCTTGGGTTTTATTGTTTGTTTTTTGTTTTGGTTTTCTGGTGGAGCATATCTGTCAGTGTCTTTTGAAAGTCATAAGAAAGAGTAACTTAATGACTACATTTGAGATTATAAAGAATTACTACAAACAGTGTGTATACCAGCTGTTTTTCATCTCTGCTGTGAACAGAATTATAGTTGATGGCTTAAATTACAGAAGCATTTTGAGAATAAAGCTCAGAATAAGAAATATACTCTTGTACCAACCTATAACTACTTTTAAGCTGTTTATAAATGAAAGTTGAATTTAAATTATCCTAGCCCCATCCTTTAAAATATATTGGTATAATTTTGTTTTTCATGGTTATAAGAATGTCAGCTTTTTCAAAGTTTCACCAGTCACATTAGATTCATACACATAAAATATGTCAATTTATGTTCTTACTTATATCAAAACAATCTAAGAAGTACTATCCAAGATGTATATATAGTTAGGAATTGAAAAGGGGGAAGACACCTTATAATCCATATGCTTTTGAGTCAAAAAACATTGCTGAATTTAGTATGCCATCTGGCACTGTGTTTCCAGTCTGACAACTTTCAAATCATGGGTTTGCTTCTCTTGGTAAATAAATGCCTAACCTATTACTGCACTGACGCACACTCTGGAGAAAGAGAGAAATTAGATATCACTCAAGTGCCCCATTGGTTTGAGGATGGTGCTGCAGATGCTCGAAAGAGGCTTTCTACTGGTATAATCTACTTGCAAACAACTCCATTATAATTGGGAGATATTAACTTAAATGCTATAAGTACATCCAGAAGACATAAGGAGATAGAAAACTAACTGATGTCATAGCACCAATTCCTAAATGTCATTTAAGATTAATATGATTACTTCATATATTAGTCTAGGCAAAATTTTATCCCCTTTTTGATAAAAATGTGAATTCTCAGCTATTTTATTGAGAACATATCTTCTCTAATTATTAGCACCATCCATCATGGAGCTGAGGGGGCAAGGTTTAGTTTTTATGATCCTGTGGCCAAATACCTGGCAGATAACTGCAGTTGCTTGGTGTCTTTGAGACCTCTGCATGCTGTTCTAGAATAGTTTATTGAAGTGTGGTCCCTCAATCAGCAGCAGCATCTCTTGAGAGTTTGCTATAAATATACAAATTCTCAGAACCTACTCTTCACCTACTGAATGAGAAACTCTAGAGATGGGGTCCAGCCCTCCAAATGTTTGTCATTCATGCTCAAGTCTGAAAACCATTTTCCTAGAGGCATTTACACAGACCCTAAGGTCTTTTCCTGAATCACGGTGAGAAGCTGCAGTTCAAGATGGGAAGCCTGTTATGTTGTGAGCATGTGAGGTGTGAAGTGCATGATGAACGTGCAAATTAAGGTGTTCAGGTTACAGGTAGGAGTGGGGGACTATCATAATTCAGAAGAAATAAAACAGGATCATGCACCCAAATTGAGGAGGCATCTACACAGAAGTGATGTTATGGAAGTTGATATTATGGAAGGAAATGATACTTTTAAGGGAAAGTGGGCGGAAAGAAAAATGAAGTGGACCACAGAAAACATCTTGCAGAAAGACAGTATTTATGGGTTGGAAGAGAAGTTTCCATGAAAGAAACAGGGGAATCAGAAACATAATGTTATATAAGCAAAGTTAATAGTTGTCTGAAATTTACCAGTATGAATGGACCAGTTGTTTACATCTCTTCTGATTTCTGAATGTTCTGTTCTTACTGGTATCCAGGTTGATATGGTTTTAAAATAATTTTAAGCCTAGGCTCAAACTTATCAGACTACTAGAATTAACACACATATATAAATCTCAGGAAGTGAGTTTTAGTGTCCTTGAAGTCAAACGGACTGTCCCAAAGCCACCAGAGCAACAGTCAAGAATGTTCCTCTATTATTGATGTTTTATGGCTCAAATATTTTAAGTTCTATGCTTAATGCAGAGTTCATTTTATTCTGAAATTTATGAGTGTTTCAATTTAACTTGATCTAATCATCAAGTAATAATACACTGCCTATCATCAGGGAAGCACAATAGATAGCTGAAGACATTGATACTGGTAGACTCAGCATATTGACAGTATTTAAAATTTAAGTGAACTATGAATCTTGATATCTTATTCTAAAAAGGAAATTGACGAAAGAGGATAAATGAGTTCTTATTCTTAGAAAGAGCAAATGAGAAAGCCAAGATGCTATATTAGAAAAATTAATATAAAGATAACAGATGATAGTAGTCCTCAAACATTTGAAATTTTCTCATGTAAAAAGGGGGAAGAGTAAGGAGAAAAATTAGATTTTAAAACTAAGTTTCTTTTATTTACATTCCACTTTTTGATTCTTATGGACAAACTGATTAGAATGATGAAAAATAACTTGCAGTATTTTATGTGTAAGATAAGTGGAGACCCGAACAATCATGTCTTCCTATAATCATTCAGTTTAATAATATTCTCAGTCCCAATATGCAAGAACTGAGTCCCAGTAAAAAAATTAATTATCCCAAGTTTGGTTTTATTTTCTCCCCAACAGAAAACCAACACATCACACATTATTTAAAAAATCATTCCTCCATAATTAAGTCAGTCTCAGTTTTCTGTCTCTTTTTTTAACTGTGTAAAATGGCCAAGTGTAGGATCGGGGAACATAAGATTTAGACTAAGAGTATACTGATATCCAAACACATGGCTTTTACAAGCAATCAAGATTCTCTATGATATGTGCATCAAAAATGGTGAAAGTTGGCCAGGCGTGGTGGCTTACACCTGTAATCCCAGCATTTTGGGAGGCCAAGGAAGGCAGGTCACCTGAGGTCAGGAGTTCAAGACCAGCCTGGTCAACATGGTGAAACCCCATCTCTACCAAAAATACAAAACTTAGCCAGGTGTGGTGGTGGGCGCCTGTAATCCCAGCTACCCAGGAGGTTGAGGCAGGAGAATTGCTTGAACCTGGGAGGTGGAGGTTGCAGTGAGCTGAGATCGCACCACTGCACTCCAGCCTGGGCAACTGAGTGACGCTCAGTCTCAAAACAAAATAATGGTGAAAGTCTGCATTACTTTACTCTCTTCATTGATTTTTCTTCTACTTTTTTCACAACAACAACATCAGCAACAAACCACAATATAACCCTTTGTACCTTCAAACTAGTTTTAGAATATTTGACATCATTGAACTCTTAATGAAAATTAATGAAGGCTTCCTTTTTTGGTCTTTCAGAAATGGGACATTTGAAGATGTCTATGAAAAAAATGTGCATGTTTCCATGTCCTATTGTTATCTTTGTAGAGTAGTGACTTAAACTTTTATTTTGATTTATTTTGACAGACAATAAAGATTATGATGCATACTTATCATACACCAAAGTGGATCCTGACCAGTGGAATCAAGAGACTGGGGAAGAAGAACGTTTTGCCCTTGAAATCCTACCTGATATGCTTGAAAAGCATTATGGATATAAGTTGTTTATTCCAGATAGAGATTTAATCCCAACTGGAAGTAAGTTAATGTTTTCATTTGAGAGTGTGCATATTCATGTGAATGTCTGTGTAGTCATCACTTTTTCATGGAATTTTAATGTTTGGCTCTATACTTCAAAATTTGTATCTGTTAGTTTCCCAAGAAAGAAATGTTTTTGTGTGTTCACATGAAATTTAATTTTTGCTAGTTCAGAAAAGATATTCCGTTACTGTATAAAGCATCTCATTTTATGAGCCTTGACATTGAAAGAAACCAAATGAGAGATTTGTACTGGGAAAAATATTGCTGACACTAGGAGAAGAAAGTCCCAAACTCTATTCAGTGATCATTAGCAATTTTCATCTGCTTAAAGCGTTACCCAACAAACTATTTTCATTTAATTTCTGAAAGAGAGAATCTACTGGGACTTTCTGGACCAAATTTTCCATTCACTCATTCTGATGCACTCTTTTATCTTTTGTAGCATACATTGAAGATGTGGCAAGATGTGTAGATCAAAGCAAGCGGCTGATTATTGTCATGACCCCAAATTACGTAGTTAGAAGAGGCTGGAGCATCTTTGAGTTGGAAACCAGACTTCGAAATATGCTTGTGACTGGAGAAATTAAAGTGATACTAATTGAATGCAGTGAACTGAGAGGAATTATGAACTACCAGGAGGTGGAGGCCCTCAAGCACACCATCAAGCTCCTGACGGTCATTAAATGGCACGGACCAAAATGCAACAAGTTGAACTCTAAGTTCTGGAAACGTTTACAGTACGAAATGCCTTTTAAGAGGATAGAACCCATTACACATGAGCAGGCTTTAGATGTCAGTGAGCAAGGGCCCTTTGGGGAGCTGCAGACTGTCTCGGCCATTTCCATGGCTGCGGCCACCTCCACAGCTCTAGCCACTGCCCATCCAGATCTCCGTTCTACCTTTCACAACACGTACCATTCACAAATGCGTCAGAAACACTACTACCGAAGCTATGAGTACGATGTACCTCCTACCGGCACCCTGCCTCTTACCTCCATAGGAAATCAGCATACCTACTGTAACATCCCTATGACACTCATCAACGGGCAGCGGCCACAGACAAAAACAAGCAGGGAGCAGAATCCAGATGAAGCCCACACAAACAGTGCCATCCTGCCGCTGTTGCCAAGGGAGACCAGTATATCCAGTGTGATTTGGTGACAGAAAAGCAAGGGACATCCCGTCCCTGGGAGCTTGAGTAGAATCTGCAGTCCAGTGCCTGGAACTAAATCCTCGACTGCTGCTGTTAAAAAACATGCATTACAATCTCTAGAACACGAGGAAAAACAGGGTCTTGTACATATGTTTTTTGGAATTTCTTTGTAGCATCAGTATCTTCGTGTTTTACCATGTCTTTTACCATTACATTTTTTGACTTTGTTTTGTATGTCATTGGAATTTGTAAATTTACATTTTTTTTTAAAGAAGAGACTGATGTGTAGATAGAAAACCCTTTTTTTTTGCTTCATTAGTTTAGTTTTAGAATGGGTTTTTGTTTTATTTCCTTTTTTATAAATTTTATTTTGCTTTTAACATTCCTTGGGGTGCTTGGACAAATCTATCCGATGGGACAAGGAGCACCGGATCCTTTCTCGGGTTCTGCCTAAAATCAACTGGGCCACGTCGGCCTTCAGAGAACAGTGCAACAAATGCCAGCATTGCCATTCGGGGAAAAAAGCAGATGAGAAGAACACGTGTTCACAGGAGGGCCCCACCAGTCAGAGCCCTGAATCTCTTCCTTGTCCCACCTCATTCCCACCTCTACCTTGCTAATGGCGGCATGATGTGTAAACTCTGTGGAGGGGTGGGAGTGGGTCTAACTGTCTTAACATTTAAGTCACTGCTCTTCAGAATACACTCTAGACCCAAAAGTGTGCTAATCACTTCACAGTGACCGCTACAGAGTGCTAAGAAGAGAAGATCAAGGGCATGAAATTGGGGAAGAGTGTTATTTTCGTTTTTTAAATGAGTTGATGTACCCTTATATATATATATATATATATATATATAAAACAAAACAAAAACAAACAAAAAAAAAACCAAAAAACAGAAAACAACAACAAAAAAATCAAGCCCTATATTTGATCACTTCCTGGAAAGGCATGAATGTGTTTGTGGCTGTTTTTGTTTAATATTCTACTTCCTCTTTTCCCTCTATAATTTCTCTGCAAATGAGATTATGTGCAAATGCCAGGCAAGTTAACTCAAAAGAGTGAATCAACGCAAGTCAAAATGAAATTTACACTGAAGGCTTCCAAACCAAAGGGAAGGACAGGATGTGTTATCAAATATGTTTTGTCACCTTGTATTATACAAAATGTTATTTTCTAAAAAGAGAAAATCTGTGAAACTTATTGTGTGGCCCCCTTGTAATTAAATGTTAACTCGCTTGTATTTACTTTTCAACACTACATTAAGAATTAAGTGGTTTCAGTTTGTGGACATAAACAACACTTATTAATATGAAGGTGTCTAAGAACTCAGGAGGGCAAACATATGAATACCAACAGAGATCAGTATTTTCAAAATAAACATTATTTATACAAAATAGTTTTTAAATTAGATCAGAAAGTATTTAAAATAATTTTACTGTATAAAGAATTTGCTTTATTTTAGCTATATAATTCTATCTTTCAGAAAACAGAAAGCTGATGCTCCCAAGAAATTCATTCATTTAGCTTTATGTTTGAAATCAATGACATAAGCAGCTAATTCATATTCATGTGAAGGTTGATACAAAATCAGTCACAAAGGAATCTGCAGAGGGCAGAGTTGTTAAAAAGAAATATTACCTATGTAGCTTTTAGTTTTTAAAAAAATCAGTGTGATAAAACACTGATAATAGAACTTATATATTAATTTAGTGATTCATTGTAGGAATTTCCATCTCATCATCATCTGTGGGCTCGTGTAGTGACTATTGTATGTTTGGTTTATTCCTACCAACATTTAATGAGAAAACAATTCTACAGTTTTGGTCACAATAGTAAGGTGTCAGTTGGCCACACACACACACACACACACAAAAGTGCAAACTGCAATAAGGTTCATTGGGGAGAGTGAGATTAATTTGCAAATATATGAGAAAGAAGTATAAGCATTTGTAACAATGCAAAGGTCTCAGTATCTGTGTGACAAGGTAAAGGAGTCTTGGGATGTGCATTGATTATTATGTGCTTAAAAAATGTTTATTTCCCTGACAACTCACCTGGGTCCTTCTCTACAATCTGTTCTTTATTCCCGTTCTCTCCCCTTGGATATGTGTCACATTTTCACAAACCAGAAGTGAAGCTGCAAGGACACATAAAACTTTAAGGTCAGCTTTGCACATTGGGTTATTTTCAGAATCTGAGAAGGCCCTTGTTTACTTTCTACTATGGACAGCTGTCACGGACTGGTGGCAGTGTACCTCATTGGACTGGATTCCAAACTCCCCCAGTGCTCAGAAAACATGGCAATGGCCTGATTTATCTCTTTGTTTTGTAAATTTTCTTTAAGTGCACGATGGAAGTGTGGAATCAATGTAGAGGAAGTAATCAGACCACAGTCATATTTTAGGCATCCATAGGTGTTAATTTAGCTGCATTGGGAGTACATTTTTTGTTCTATTTTTAGTGTAGATTTAAGCACTTTGAATAGCATGATTCAGGGATTGATGGGTAATATTTGATATTCTCACAACTTATGAAACTTCTTTTTCCTCTAATGCTTTGTCATATTTAAAAAATGAAATAAATGCAAAAGAAGCTATCTATGGCTTTAGAAACATTCCTCCCAAGTATTCCTCTATCAGCTCCATGTGAGAACAAACGAAGGAAACTGTCATGTGTTCACGTGCTCTATGTTTAACAAAAGTTCTGTTAGAACTCACAATAAAAAGAGAAAAAAAAATCTATTTCCCCTAGTGCTTAGGCTTCATCCTTTGCTTTTTTCAGTGGGAGCTGTGGGGGATAAGAATATTCTAGTTGTGAAAACACAGTTGAAAATGTGAATATGTTAGCCAAGCTGGGGGAGAGAATGGACTTCCAGACTTGGACATATGTGATGTTTGGTATTGCCTGTTTTTCATCAGTTGCTGCTCGAGCTCTGAACGACACGTTGTGGATTCAAAAGATCATCTGGTTCCTTAGTGTAACCTCTACTTGCTGCTTATGAGTATCCTGTCCCTTATTCTGGTGCTCAAACCTTTGCTTATTTAATTTGTACTCCATTCCTTAGGTCTCCTGTGGGCAGAGAAGACATTTGTATCTCATATAGACAACTGATTTAAGTTTAGATCAATTCTATGAAACAAATCTGAGACATGATGATTTAAGAGACCTGACTCTACTTTATTTCTGTAGCTAAACACTCAACTGTTCAAACAGTTAACGACTTTGTGATAATTGCTTTCTTCATAGTATATGTATTTGGACCCTATCAACTTAATCTTAAAATATAGATGCTGGTTTTTTCCATATTTCATTACTATCTAGCATTTTATAACAAAATCAAATATTAACTGAACCAACCCCTAAATTGTAAGTCTTGTTTGTCCTAGAATAGTCATTAACTTTTCAGATATCATTTATATAAATTAAGATCACCATTTCTAGGAAAACATTGATTCATACATTTGTGAATTATTTTTGGATTCTGGAATGATACCCTAGTTCTCTTTTTTCTAAGGAGTATTTTTTTTTAATCTTGAGATTAATTTCTTTCTTTTTTTATTAGGTTAAGTTTGTATCATTAGTCCCAGAAGAAAGCCTATTGAAATTCAAAGGATAGCATCAGCATTATACAAATGAAATGACTGACTGGAACCAAGAGAATACACAGACATGGAAGAGGAAACCCCCTTCTCCTGTCTCTGATTTGAACTTGCTTTCTCATTAATCTCATTATTGACATAGCTGACTAATACAGGTGAAATATTATTAAATATGTTAGAAATCCCATCTACAGACAGACACATATTCCCTGTTGCTGAAAAACTTTTCTAACAGTACATACGATATTTACCAAAAGATAAATATCTTTATCTAGAATCCCTAAAAGGAGAAGTTTGTCAATGGAAGCAGAGGCTATTCCTTGTCTTATCATAAATCCTTTGCACTTTATTGTTCTGAACAAAGAAAGCAACCAATAATCAAAGTTTGATTATCCTTAATAATAGATCTTAATCTTGTGTTCAAAGATACCTTGGGTCTATAAAAAGGAATAAAATAACGAAGCCCTTGAAATTCCGGACAAAATTGTTAATGTGTGTAAAACTGTGTTCATCTGAATGTGAGTCTCAAAACGTCGATCACCTAAAAAGCTATTGATGTTTGGATTTAGAAGATATTCTCAGAAACTGATATTCAGATAAACCCACATGTCTTGCAGGCATTGTTTTATCTACCACTCTCTACCTTCATTCACAAAAACCCAGGAGATGATTATTGTTCTAATAGAGACAAGTTTCCTTCCAAAATAGCCTGATGTTTTGGGAGACTTAGCCTATAGTAAACAAAAAATTTGTATGATGACAAATAATTCATGTTCAGATAAAAATAATTGGCTATCATTGTTGTGATATTCTTACTCATGTCTTTACCCATTCTAAAAATAGTTTGGGGTGAATGTGAAATTATATAATTTGGCAATGATGACTTATTTCAGTAAATTTCTTCCTGATTTGTGTTTATTTTTACTACAATATAACTAAGAGTTC
>NW_016107597.1:2547542-2568345 GCF_001604975.1 Cebus imitator
AAAGATTTAGAAGTGCTTATATATTTCATTTTCAGCAATTATGGTTTTGCCAGTTTCATGACTTATGATGTGACTTTGGAGCAATGTGAAATATTTTGAGAATAAAGTTAGGTAGTGATTATTTAAAGTTTTACCTTTTACTTGCAATTGGTAGCAAGGTGAAATTTTATTCTATGTTAATAAATTGATATACTGTCACAAGGAGCTGTTAGATATAATTAAATTTAAGGAAGCAAGAGAAAAATATGATGATGATGATGATGATGAGTTAATCCTAATCCTAATCAAATGTGCCTTGTCATCATCAAATTTCTGTCACATCCATAGAAAATGCCCAGACTAAAAATAATGGAGCTCAATTCCAATATTCTATTATCATTTCTTCCTTCCATGCTCTGAACATGTGTGTGTGTGTGTGTGTGTGTGTGTGTGTGTATTTCTCTTGCGCATTGGTAAATTTTTTCTCTAAATAGCCTCTGAGTCCACTGACAAACTCATGTTTCTGAATTCTTCATCACAGTAAGTAAAGTACTATTGTTTTTTCTACGATTTATTATCTTCGTTGATGCATCCCCATGTTACATAAGCCTGAAGCGTATTCTCTTTTTAACAAAGGGAAACATTCTTAAAAAATTATCACACTATGTTCTCTCCACTACTAAATGAATAGAATCCGAAAAACTGCACATGAACTTGAGAGTATTACATGTAATATTGTCGTGTAAATTTTAACCTTCATAATCCAGATAACATTGTTTCAAAGGGCATGCTGTGTCATTAAAAAAAGATTTAATGTGAAATGACATTATTACATAGTGCATGAATATGTGGCAAAGTAATTTGGATCTATCTTTACTAGTCAATGAGAGATTAAATTTGGGGAGGTCAGATGTGACTGTTTAGGCTAATTCTCAACTGGGATGAAGATATCTTAATGTTAAGATACATGGGTGGTTGTCCATATTCCTTGCAGTATATGCTCCTCTTAACTAGAATCCTTAGTGTATTCTTTCCACCAAAGTAGTGGAGGTATGTTCACATAATCTGCTATTGAAGTGCAAAAACTTTTACACTTTCAGAGTTTGAAAGAACCCAAATAGGAAAATTGATGGAATCATTTTCCTCTGCTGGTGTTCAAGTCATATTTGAAATTCAGACACTCTCAGATCTGTTCAACAGTCAGTAAAAAGTGCATTTTTACATAGTGTTTCCCTTTAGTTTTGCCTACCCTCTTGATTTTGTACAATCTAGAATGTATGTAACTCATGCGTAGGTGATGGAGGCGCTTCTTTTTTTCTTAGAATACTTAACAATTATATATTTGGTTTTGCTTTGACTAGCAATAGGAAAATAGATAAATACAAGTGTAAAAATGAGAAATTTTAAACTCAAAATTAATTTGTGTTTTATAGTCGTTTCATAAGTCTGTTGCTCTCTATGAGTATGCTCTCTATATATCCTGTAAAAATAAATTTATATGTTACATAGAAATTCAAGAAATTAAATTATTTATTAAGCTACAAATGTTTCTTCTGGTTTCTACCTGATCATAGATGAAAATAAATTAAATAATGTGTTGTTGGAACATATGTAAGTATGTTTGTTAATTTGATAACTCTTGTTATACTTTTCCTTCCCTCTCTGTTTGTGTCTGTATAAACTTATAATTCTTAGGCCTAATTCCTATTGTGATTGCGAAAAAAAGAGTCTTAAGAATGCCCAGTTGGCTGGAAAAAAAGAAAATCCAAAAAACAAAAACCATCTTAAAAAATCAAGTCCATTTAAAATCCCTCTTTTTTCTTCACTACTGGATTAAGGAGAGGTTTGAATCAGTAACTCAGTATCTTAAAAGTCATTATCACATTAATGGTTTTCTCAAGGTTAAATTCCACATTTTTCCCTTTATTTTATAAAATTATTTGAGAGACAGAAATGAAAGGAATGATATCATGTGAGTCCTTCTTTGCTGTTTCTTCCCCTTACTTCTTGCTCCCCAGGTATTTTATTCCTTTCTTTTAAGGTACTACTCACATAATGACCTTAAAATCAAGTCCCCTCAGGTAACATTTTAAAGTGACCAAGATCTTTAATCATCTTGTTTTTCTACTCTGCTTGCCTCTACTTGTAGTGCACAGTCAATCCTAAAGGGAAATGTTTTGGGCCTTACTTTTTATTTTAAGATAAATAACCTTATTATTTATTTTATTTTGGGGGAGTAGAGTGGTGGTAAATCTTTCCATCATAAGCATAACAAGTGAACAACCATAGCCTCTTAGAAAGAATGAGCTGTTTAAGCAGAATACATATCTTAAGAAAGCAGCCTTTTAAGAAACACTCATCAAAGATGAAGAAGACATAAATCATTATGAAAACTTAAGTAATAGTTTCAAAAGGCCCCATAAGGTTATTTTAGATTGGATTTCAAAGTAATTAACATATTTAAACTTTCTTAAAGCCGTTTCTACCTCAGTAGGATTTTTAAATGTGAGAAAATAACCTCTATTGAAAAAGTAAAATGTTATAAAGATCATGAATTGGTATATAATTTGCATAGTATATTTTAAATTGTGAATCATATGATAACATATGACCCATTATTCAAAATATCAGGAGAGACCTCTATAGTTGAAGAAAGTTTGGGATTGTTTGTGCACGTCAGACACACACATAAATTCTCAGGAATTTTAATTGCATTCATACTATTGACAAATGGTTAAAAGACTGATATTGGGCCAGGCGCGGTGGCTCATGCCTGCAATCCCAACACTCTGGGAGGCTGAGGCAGGTGGATCACCTGAGGTCAGGAGTTCAAGACCAGCGTGGCCAACATGGTGAAACCCCATCTCTACTATAAATACAAAAATTAGCAGCATGTGGTGGTGCACGCCTGTAATCCCAGCTATTCGGGAAGCTGAGGCAGGAGAATAACTTGAACTATTCAGGAGGTGGAGGTTTCAGTGAGCCAGTATCACACCACTGCACTCCAACCTGGGTGGCAGAGCGAGACTCTATCTCAAAAAAAAAAAAAGAAAAAAGAAAACTGATATTAATGAGACATCTTATCTCCAGAAGATACCTAATTAATATCATCTCTATATTTATGGGCAAAATAGAAATGGAGGAGAAAAAAATTGGAAAATTATAATATTGATGACCCAATCACTTGTTGCTGTGGGATTTTCAGCATTTATATATGGCCTGTAAGAGTAATTTAAACAAATTCCTTAAGATTGCATTTTCTATCAATGCTTAATGCCAGGTGTCACCGTTCTAAGGCAATGTAGGTACTGCAGAACCCAGATGTGTATGTGGGGAAGGGTTGAGTAAGATTCCAAAGGATAGAAACATCTCAATCTGACCAACAATTATTATAATAATTATAATAATCATTATATAATAATAACTATTTGACAAAATTAGATACTTTTTTCCTCAGTGATGTGTCAGTTGGGTTTTGATGGTACACAGAGGGAGATATTAACTGAGTAGCTCTGTATTTGATTTAAAAATTGCCAGTATTTTTTAAAAAACTTAAGTAGTACATCAAATGCAAGACTTTAAGGATACTGTTAATAGTTTTGCTTACATTGTGGAATAATATACACACCATGATTTAAATTAAAATATAGGTAAATAATATTCTAGGAAAGATGACATATGGCAAAAGTCATCAAGATTGTGAATGACTGGTTTATGGAAAAATTGAGGCCAATTTTCTAACCTCTGAAAAAAAAAATATACAAACAAATATTAATAAAAGGTGAAACATCTCAAAAAACAGGACAGAAAAACACACAAAAGCCAGCATAAATGATAAATGATAGCACTATAAGATTATGAAAATCAATAACTGGTTTAAATTAAGCAAAGAAATATCCTACTTCTGTAGTTCTTGACAACAAAGAACAATATTGTTCTTTATAGATAAAGTTAGCTAAGAAAGCCGATTCCAGCTTTGCTATTGAACATGTGACTTCTAAAAAGCAATTGTACCATCATTTAGCCAAAAAAAAAAAAAAAAAAGGAAACAATATTGTTCTTGTCAATATAACAACTATGGACTTGAAAACTGGGCTGAGAATGCAAATCATTTCTTAGGTGGTCTCAGGCCTGAACTAAGATCCATTTGTCAGTGTACTTTTCCTAAATGAAATGGGAAATGTATTACTAAATACTATAATGTATGAATAGAAATAATAACTTTGGCATAGTGAGGGGTGAAATTGTTCATAGGATCCTTCTAAGGGATCTATCAACAATAACTTGAAGCCCTAGATTCACTCAGAATCACTTGGGAAGGTTTAGAAAGTCCCAGAGTCCCAAATATTCAGCCATAACCAAGCGGTCTTGTGTTTGTACCTAATGTTAGTATTTTTAAAGTAATCCTTTCACATGAATCCACAGAACAAACAGAGTTGAAAACCATAGGAGCCAATGAGGTGGGTCTCAACTTTTAGGCACCAGAAGAAGTACCTGGAAAGCTCGTTAAAACTGGGCGTTCAGATTGAGCCTCAATAGGATTGGAGTGAGGCACAAAATATATTTACTTAACAAGCTTTCTAGGTGATTCTAATATAGAGTCCCACAGACCACTCTGAAAAACACAGGTACAGGATTTGTTCCTTCCTTAATTAAAAATGCTGTCACTCTGTGGAATGCAAAATTTAAGATTGCAGCAGATAAATAACACCATAAACTAGGTCTTCCTTTTTTAAATAATCCCTCCCAAATTGTTAATCAGAACTCATGATGAAATCTTCTTGATTAAAAAAAAGTTGAACTATAGACATTTATACTTTGAGAATTCCTCATGAAGAAGAAAATAGAAAGATGTTAAAGCTGAGTCCAGCTTTGCCACGGAATATGTGGCTTCAGGAAAGAGTAATTGTACCATTCAGCAAAAAAAAAAAAAAAAAAGCGAATTAATAGTTAAGTGTTAAATAACAACACATCTCCCTTCTAAGAGAATGCAAGTCTACTGTCACTTCTGTTTTTATTTTTTTAATAGCAAAATGTGACAGGAATGCCAAAGACATTTGTTGTGAAAATAAATATATAAATGTCAAATTAGCTAAAGTAGCTGGACTTAATTAACAACTATTTTTACTCAAGTTAATAATCAATTCATCAAAATATTAACTTCAATGAAGAGTTTTCAAACGTTGCTTCGCAGAAGAATCACTTACAGCATTTGTTAAAAGCATGAATGAGTTTCTGGCTCACATTCCAAAACAATCGAACTCTAGGAAATTTTTACAGTCATGTAATTTGGGGAGCACTATTCTAGTAAATGTCATAAAATACAAGGCTATATTCTTGCAGTACAAATAAATTTGGTTACTTCTACATGAGATTATCATTTAAATGCATTATCTTGCATTATTTCAGCAAAATGACAACCTACACAATGATGACAAACCAGTTGGTTCTTTATTTTATCCTTCAAGAGCTTACTCTGACAATACAGTTCCAGCCATATATATTTATTTTACTGGGCTAATTTTGATCTCTAGACTCCTTGTTTTGCCAGAAATGACTACCAGAGTTGAAGTTGTCAGCTTATGTTTCTTAAGGAGAATGTATTATTTGATGTAAGATTCTCATGAACCAATCATGTCACTGATTCTAAGTATTAATACATATTTCAAGGACATGATTGTTGTTACTTGAGAGAAAAATATTCTTATACATCCTTCACAGAGTAGCCACATCAAAGAGTTCCTGGAGACTTGGCTTTAAGTTTCTGAAGATCCCACTCATAACCTAGTGACTTCCGCGGTCACCCTAGGCCTTCTTACCATCTGGGGCTTTATAACACTAGAACATTCAAAAAATAGTATTCGACAGTAAATTTTATTGGGTGAAATATAGCCTTTGATATTTCTACACTAAACTGAAAAAGATAATATACCAATTTAGCTTATTTTCAGAATGTATTCTGGACAACAACAGTTCAGAATCATCAACTGTGATGAGAAGCATTTACTGTGCTAAATTGGTATAGATGTATACATGTACGTGTAATGTGTATGCACTGTGAAATGAGAAACGCTCATTATCAATACATTTAAATAAGCCTAATCAGTATATGTGTGACATTAAATAAATAGCTATGAGTTCCCAAGGTAATGCACTCCATTAGGAATTTACCCAGTGAATCATTTTTGCACAGGCTAAAAAATAAATACCTAGGTTTCTGTTCAACTAACTCTTCTTTAAGGACATGCATTTTATCTCAAAGAAGAGAGTCAGCTCATTCTTACCTCTCCCATAAAAATCCTATGATTGTCTCTATTTTCTACTTTTTCCATTACATGGTAGCCCTGGATAATTTATTTATAAAGAATTGTGGAGGTATTGCACTCAGCAACTATCATAAGAAAAGCCTGTGAAAGCACCAAAAAAAAAAAAAAAAAAAAAGTTATTACCGTGGATTTCCTATCTTTTAGACAATTTTATTTTTCCAGGGTTGTGAAGTGACTTTTTTTTCCAGATTCCATTTAAGTTGTGTCCTCAGCAAATAACATGTCCTCAGCAAAGCCTGACTTTAAAAATACAGTTACTGATAAGATTTATTTTTAGTTTTCTCTTTACAGAATCTGTGCCATTGCTGACGTGAAATAGAAACACAATAGAATTAAGTAAATTTACAACTGGTGATCTTAGGAGTACTGCACCTTAAGTATTCTGCACCATGAGGTGACCTTGTATTCATAGTCATCTTCAAAATTGGCATCTGAATAACTTACTGTGTATCTTCATGAGAAAACTGGACATGGGTGAGAAATCACAAGGAGATAGCAGAGATTTCTGCTGCTGTAGTGCTGGAGAAGTGTAATTTTGTTTTGATATCTCTAAAGATTCTAACTTCAGCTTATAGATAAGACTATATAGCTGACTGTAGCAAGTATAACATACTTAGCATTTGTACTTTCATGTTTAAGAGGGAAGGAGATCAGTCACTAAATATGAATGCTGCATATGTTAGCAATAGAGATAGTGATTTTGTAACTTTAATTGCACTTGCCTTAAATTTTTTTCCAAAAAGAAATGATATATGTAAACGAATGAGATGAGGATGGTTAAAGAACATTGTTTAGAAATAGGCAAGTTCTGCACTGATTATCCTTTTATACATAATTTAATGTATAACGGCAGAGTATATTTGCCAGATCCATGTCAAGAGTATATGAGCACATGATAACAGCAGTTTGTATAAGCACAAGGTGTTCTATGTTTAAATTAAAAATTAACCATGATAACTTTTGGTGTGACTGCTTTCAATTTCAAAAAGTTGGATGTTTAAAGATAAATTTATTACTTGCATAAGAATATTTTTGTATAATATTGGGAAAGGTTTAAAAAAATGGACTTGCTTTATGGAGTGCAACTTTCAGAGAAAATAAACAGGGTATGTGTCCAGTTTGTAAAATGTTTTCTTTCAAGATTACTCTTTCTCTGGTTAATTGCAAGGATATGATGACTTGAAATACATTTTTGTGTGAATTGAACAATACCACCAATAACAAAAAAATAAAGCAATGTGAATAAGTTGCGTATGCAAACTTCTTTTAATCAATGTTAGTAGATCCTGAAAACAAATAAGGAGATCGATTTTTGTGAAAATAATGCTAGTAATAATTATCAACAAGGTTTACCATTTGATGCATAAACATATATTCATATCCATTATAAAAGATATTTAAAATGTTCTCTTTGAAAACATTTTTATTTTTCATTCTTCAGTCTAATATTATATTGATTTTTTAATATTAAAAACAATAAGACAAGTTAATGGCACCCCATAATTCTTATTAAATATTTATGACATCAAAACTAATATATGAAGATAGTTCTCGAATTCTATGTGTACCTGTTTGTGTATGTAGGTCTTGGGGTAAAAATATTAGAAAATTTATGAGAACAAACATATTTAGGACAATAGCATGCTGGTCAATATTTGTTACGTATATATTTATCCCTGATACAAACGTATATGTGTATATGTATATATCTACTCTCTCTATATATATATATACATATATATATGTTCCTTGTAATATAGTTTAGATATTATTTAATATTTAAAACTAATATTTAGTTTAGATACCCAGCATTGAAATCTATAAATGTAATTGTGAGTTGGTTTGGGGAACCAAGTAGTAGCTACAAGGATGAAAATGTTCCTTGAAGATTAACATGAGAGGCTAGATCATTTAAGAAGATAATCATTCCAGGTAAGATGAGGGGATTTTGTATGTATGTTCTTCTATGTATTATGCAGTAAGTGGTTTTAAGGAAGTTCTATAAATTCCTAATAAGGAAAAAATACAGAAACTGAAAATAGCATTTTTTACTGAGGACAAGACTTGTGACAAGAAAACCAGAAAAGGAATCACATTTTTTAGACATGATGTATTGTACCTGCAGCACAATGAGGTGTGAAAAAGTAATAAACTAATAATATAGACTTTTTTTAAAAGTTTGGAAAACATTTCTTCCAAGAGGCCAAAGGCATTAAAATGAAAACCTAATTTCTGTTATATCACAGATGTTTCTATACCCATGGTAAGTATTACTGCTTATTAATGATGCACAGTTATTCTATATTTTGAACATCTTGAACATCTGTGTAAAAGTTTGCAGTTATTACTGTATTAGGTCGTGCCCAGAGGAAACGCCAAAATCAAGAGTGGGTGGATGCAGATGCTCAAAGTAATATAGGCATTTATTTGTAAAAGTAAAAAAGCATTTAGATCAGTAAAAATAACAATTGAAAATTAACCCATATAAACTGACCCTTATGTGTTACTTTTTCACCCACCTCCAATTGTCTTAGTAGAATATGACTGAATCAAAAGTATTGGCATATGCTAATTGTTTTTCTTAGAATTCATCTAAGCATTTGACTAAACTAACAATGTAGAGTCCTCCTTTTTGATCCATCTCTCTAATCTCTGTCTTAAAACAGAAAAAGGAAGACACCCCCCCACTCCGCTCCCCCCACACACACCCACAGAGTGGATTTTCTTTTTCTCTTTTCTCCAGTGTTATGAGATTCCTTGCTCCAGTGCTGGTGGGTTGTCACATACAGGCCCAGGTCTGTATTGTGATTATAGAATGCAATCTTTCTGTGATGGTGTCAACAGAAGCAAGGAGTCAGCTGAAGGACAGATCAGCAAGGTAGCACTTGGGTGGGCCACCAAAGTTGAAGGTTCATAAGTCTGATCCTGAGTTATCAAAGTCTACATCTGTTAACAGAGCTAGGGATGATCATTCTCTCTTGGATAGACTCATGCTAACCAGGCATTTAAGATTCTTTCTTCAAAAAAATGAGAATTACTAATTGTGGTCAAAAAGACCAGAATATTCTTGCTGCCTTGTACAAAAGCCAAGTCATAATCAGAAACTTGGGAAATGTGGAATCATAAAGTGAACAGAAAGTACTTAATGTCAAATGTCTGGATGGAATTGTCTCCGAAACTGAGAAATAGCTATTATTCTGTGTCTTTCCTTACATAAAGCTAGAAAGATAGAGACAAATTCTGCTTGTGGATGTTTCCTTTGTCTGGACTCATAGATGTCCCAATTCTCTTATTAAATAGCACAGCTTTAGATATAACAATATTGCCGTGCCTGATTCTCTCTGCCTGGAATATGGGTATTAACTTCTCAGGTATTCATTTGTAAATCTCTACTTTGAATAGCCAATTTTTTTTTTTTTTTTGAGATGGAGTCTCACTCTGTTGCCCAAACTGGAGTACAGCTGCATGATCTCAGCTCACTGTAACCTCCACCCCTTGGGTTCAAGCAATTCTCCTGCCTCAGCCTCCTGAGTACCTGGGATTACAGGCGTGTGCCACCACGCCCAGCTAATTTTTGTATTTTTAGTACAGACAGAGTTTTACCGTGCTGGTCAGGCTGGTCTCGAACTCCTGACCTCATGATCCACCTGCCTCAGCCTCCCAAAGTGCTGTGATTACAGGCGTAGGCCACCACACCCATCTGAATAGCCAATCTTCTTAAGTACTTTGTCTAAAATAACCTAAATCTTCAACTTTTGGATCGAATGTTGTTTTTGGTTAAATGAGCTCAATACACCATTAAGACCTTTTGATCTGAGCTGATGATGTTTAATATTTGAAGTACACATTGTAAACCTCATTATTCTTTTAAAATGTAGGGAGAAAGAGGACCTGATAAATATTCCAAGGGCTTGTTTTAAGGGTCTAGCAGAAGAGAGTAGCTGTTTACTCAGTTTACCTGTTTTGATCTTTAGTACACCCCCTTTTAAGATTACACTTGCCAGAAGTTTTCATCAGCTAACCACATGGAAGCCATAGCAGGGACAGCAGGATCAGGTAAAGAACAGAGAAGTCACTTACATTAAGTTGAGAGACCTTGAGCATGTTATGTTACCTCTTTTATCCTCAAATTCCACATTTATAAAAAAATAAAAATAGTAATACCTTTCTGAAGATAAGTTGTAAAAGTTTCTTCCTTACTTCGTTCATTCATTAATGCCAGGCCTTGTTCCAGGTGCTGGGAACATACTTTCTGGAATAGTATGAGAAAAAAGGCACGTCCCTTAATCAATGAGAAAATGTCAGACAGTGATACATGCAATGACAGTATAAACCAGGAAGATGTAATAGGAAATAACTACCTGGGGAGTTTAATTTTGCATAGTTATTATGGAAGGCTACTTATAAGAGGTGAATTTATGGCCGGACCTAGAATCAAAAAAAGTGGACAACCAGGGAAAGATCTGGCATTAATTGCCATTCCATCCAAGGAACTGATCTTGAAGCCAGGAATGTGGCTTCAAAGACTTTGAGACAAGAATGAGTTGGATGTGTTTGAGAAAGAAAAGGAAGTAAATGTAAATGCTGGTACATTGTGAATACAGGTTAAAAGTTATATATATAAACTAACATGTATGTGTGTTTGTGTGTGTGTGTGTGCATATATATATATATATAACATAGCACAAAGGGATCAGATTAAAAATTTTGCTTGTTTTAATGTTAAATGAAAATATGTGTAGTATCTTTTGATTCCACCTTTTTTTTTTTCAAAACACGTTTGATTTGTGGTTTATTACTGATGGCCAGTAAGGTCGTTAACAGGTTGCAATTAAGAACATTTATCTTCACATCTCTTAAGTATTTCACCAAATCAGCTGTAAGTAAAGCTAAACCAAACCAAAATCTACACTCAGTTTATGGACCTGATATGCTATATCAGAGCCATGGGCTACTCACAGTCTATATGATTTTGGGGAGTAGGGGTAGCAGGTTAAAGATGAGCATGTAATGCCTGTCTTTGAACTAATGCAATAGTCTATTAACTCTCAAGTCTCCAAGATTTGATAAAGAAAATGTGGCACATATACACCATGGAATACTATGTAGCCATAAAAAGGGATGAGTTTATGTCCTTTGCAGGGACATGGATGAAGCTGGAAACCATCATTCTCAGCAAACTGACACAAAAACAGAAAACCAAACACAGCATGTTCTCACTCATAAGTGCGTGTTGAACAGTGAGAACACATGGACACAGGGAGGGGAACATCACACACCAAGGCTTGTCGGGAGGTGGGGAGGCTAGGGGAGGGA
Organism: Cebus imitator; assembly: GCF_001604975.1. Classification (NCBI taxonomy): domain Eukaryota; kingdom Metazoa; phylum Chordata; class Mammalia; order Primates; family Cebidae; genus Cebus; species Cebus imitator. Next base: position 2,559,164 of record NW_016107597.1, read on the forward strand.
TAGTAGGGGTGGGGGGATTGGGGAGGGATAACATTAGGAGAAATACCTATACCTAATGTAGATGACGGGGGGATGGATGCAGCAAACCAGCATGGCACATGTTTATCTATGTAACAAACCTGCATGTTCTGCACATGTACCCCAGAACTTAAAATATAATTTAAAAAAAAGATTTGCAAAATAAAGAGTTGGGAAGGAAGACATGTGCAAAGGTGCCTGAGAGAAAATGTATTGATTTAGTTCTCTATTGCTCCATAACAAACCACCGAAAAGCAAATGGCTTAAAACAAGCATTTTATTTTATTTTCCCTCATAAAAATTGACTGCTATCAGCTGGAATAAGCTGGGTGGTTCTTCAACTGGTCTCATTTAGGGCCCTCCTGCAGTTGTAGTCATATTGGAGATGGGGATGGAGTTGCATGGAGGCCAAACTGGGATTTGGATGACTTCACCCCTCTTCCTCTCCGTATAGTTCAGGGCCTCTGCTTTCCACTTGGCCCATCTCTACCTGGTCCCTCCAGGTGGCTACTAGACTTCTTACACAGAAGTTCAAGTTTTCCAAAAGTGCAAAAGTCAAGGTAGCTAGGCCTGCTTAAGGTTTACTATGACTTTCACCACATTACATTGGTTTCAATGGGTCAAGTCAGAAGGCTATCCTAGATTCATTGTGGGAGGGGACCACATTAAGGCATACATTCAGAAATATATGGTTCATAGGAGTCATCTTTCAAGAGTGGCTACCACAGAATCAGTGAGAAAAAAAGGATGTGTGGGACTGATGCTTCAGTGCAGAGCCCAGCATGTGGTCTCACTTCATGAAACCATGATATGGTTGGTCTTTGAGAGGCAGAATATCCACCTCTGCCATCAGCATCTAGGAAAAGCTGTCTAATCTCAAATGCTCTTTATTAACACCAAATTTTTTTTTAAAGTAGACAAGCAGAAAATTATCCCTTCTTTCCTCTTCCCCTTTTTATTTATAGGGGTTCTTTCTTGTTTTAGTCATAACTTTATCACTCTGCTTACAGACGAACAGAGAACCAGATATTTTGGGGAGATTTTATATTGAGGTTCAGTTTTGCTGGTATTGAAGTAATGCTAAACTTCCATAAGCAAAGACTCCAGGGATCACTCCTTGCATAAATAAAAATTCAGAGGCACATAAATTACTTTTTTATCTTAAGTCCTCAAAACTGGGTACAAAGCACAGATACAGTTTTCTAGCCAAGAGGTCATAATAACCTTTTGAAGAAGAATGAAGAAGTTGAAGCTATATTAAATTCTCATTAGCATTTCTTTGATCAAATGTATATTTTCCTCCTTTTCACAACTTTTTTTTCAAATGCAAATGTGTGTTTAAACATTAGCCACTGAGCTGCAACTGGAGAGCATCCACAGAATGTTTAAATATGCAAATCAGCACCTCAGAGAGGAAAAGATGAACCTTCGCTACTTGGCTCTTTTGTACACAGCAGCAAGCAGTGGAAAGTACAATTAAATAGAGTCTCTCTGAACTCCTCAATCAAGAAGTGTATGTTATCAACTGAACTATATATAAGCGGCTATGCTGCCAGCAGTCTTAGCAAAATGCCACATGTGCCCAAGAGAGAATCCAAATGGAATACAATTACAGTTAAATTGAGAAACCTATTAAGGAAATTGGCCCAAATCTGTGTTCATACAGATCAAATATAAAGTTTTATTTGAAATTGGGCTCAGTCCTTTCATTCTATGGATGATTTTTAAAGTAAATATGGATTACCAATATGAATTGATGAAAGTAGAGGCTTGTAGGAATAAACTTTCCAGGGTACCTTATCTAGAGGAAACTGCCCAATTCAAGAAAGAATGACATTTACTAAAATGTTAACTTTTTTTTCAAAAATATAAACAATTGCAAATAAGTGTACACATGCCGATTAGGTGATGCACCAAGTGTTGGTGAGATCATGAAGAGGTGAGGAAATGGGCATGCTTATTAACTACAAGCTAAGGAGTAAATTGGCAGGATGGTCTTTTTAGAGTGAAAAGATGGTGTCAGTTTTCACCTACCTGAACCTTCTCTTTAAAATCTGTTTACTAACCTACTACTGTCTACTGAACATTCCATTGAGAGCCCTATCCATAGTGTCTAGAACACCATAAGACTGGATGTGGCATCTTCACACGCAGAACCAAACTCCTTTATTCTAATTCTGCCACCTCCTAATTACACTTACCTCTCCTCCTTCTCTTCTTTTTTATTAAATTTATTTTTTATTATTTATTTTAAAATTTGTAGGTACATCGCAGGTGTATACATTTATGGAGTACATGAGATATTTTGAAACAGGCATACAAGCACAAAAATCATATCCAGGTAAATAGGGTATCCATCTCCTCAGCCATTTATCCTTTGTAATATAAACAATCCAATTATATTCTTACTTAAAAATGTACAATTAAATTATTATTGACTATAGTCACCTTGTTCTATCAAATACGAGATCTTATTAATTCTATTTGTTTTTTGTACCCATTAATTCTCCCCACTTCTCACTCCCCTACTAACCTTCCCAGCCTCTGGAAACCATCCTAGAAGGATTGCCATGAGTTCAGTTTTTTTAATTTTCAGCTCCCACAAATAACTGAGAACATGTGAAATGTGTCCTTCTGTGCCTACCTTATTTCACTTAACATCATGACCCCCCAGTTCCATCCATGTTGTTCAAATGACAGGATCTCATTTTTATGGCTGAATAGTACTCCATTGTGTATATGTACCACATTTTCTTTAGCCATTCATCTTTTGATAGACACTTAGGTGGCTTCCAAATCTTGGCTATTGTGAACAGGGCTGTAATAGACATGAGAGTGCAGACATCTCTTCAATAAATTGATTTCCTTGCTTTGGGAATATACCTAGGAGTGGGACTGCTGGATCATATGGCAGCTCTATTTTTAGGCTTTGATGAATCTCCAAACTGTTCTCCATAAAGGTTGTACTAATTTACATTTCCACTGAGAGTGTACAAGGGTTCCCTTTACCCTACATCCTCAATAGCATTTGTTGTTGTCTCTCTTTTGATTAAAAACCGTTTTAGCTGGAATGAGATGATGTCTCATCACAGTTTGGATTTGCATTTCTCTGATGATCAATGATATTCAGCACCTTTTCATATACCTCTTTGCCATTTGTATGTCTTTTTTTGAGAAATGTCTATTCTGGTCTTTGGCCCGTTTTTAAATAGGTTATCAGACTTTTTCCTATGGAGTTGTTTGAGTTCCTTATATATTCTTGTTATTACTCCATTGTCAGACATATACAGCAAATATTTTCTTCCATTCTGTGGCTTGTCATTTCACTTGTTCATTGTATCCTTTGCTGTGCAAAAGCTTTTTAACTTGATATAATTCAATTTGTCCATTTTTGCTTTGGTTGCCTGTACTGTGGGGTGTTACTCAAGAAATGTTTGGCCAATGCAATGTTCTGGAGAGTTTCCCCAATGTTTTATTTATTTATTAAAGACACTGTCTTTTCCCTAGTGCATGTTCTTAGCACCTTTGTCAAAAATGATTTCACTGTAAATATATGGACTTGTTTCTGAGATCTCTATTGAGTTTCATTGGTCTACACATCTGTGTTTATGCTAGCACTGTGCTGTTTTGGTTGCTACACCTCTGCAGTTTCATTTGAATGCAGGTAATGCGATTCCTCCAGCTTCGTCATTGTTGCTCAGGATAGCTACGGCTATTCTCGTTCTTTCGTAGTTTCATATAAATTTCAGAATTTTTAAAAATTTCTGTGAAGATGTTTTTGGTATTTTTATAAGGATTGCACTGAATCTGAATATTGGATTGGGCAATATGGTTACTCATTTACAGAATTTTGGAAATCTTGGCAGGCAAGCTTTATAAAGATTCCAGACTTCCATTCTAGAAGTGAGTAGAATTCTTGATTAGAATTTGATTCTCTTTTTGAATAGAACTCGATTATCCACTGCTTTATATGTCCAGTGGCTCCAGCCTTTGTGGGGATCGTTGTTATTCATTTTCCTTAATATACTTATATAACATAGACACTAAGTAAGCCTGCCTTGGGGGTTGCACACATTTCATTGCTATTTTTATGTTTATGCAATTTTAGGGGTCTGTGAGTAGCTTTAATTTGTGATTAGTCAAAGTCTTTGACCCTTGCTTGGATTAACAGTCTTTTTGGCAATACAATTCCCTCAACTTCTTTATTGGCTTTTGATTGATTAGCTGTTCATCTAATTTGCTTGTAACCGTATTCAACGTTCTTTTCCAGACAGAATTCTCATACTTAATCTCTTTATTTCCTTATCCTCTTGTCAGTGTCTCAATTTAATTATGACTACCTTAAGATCATCTGAAATAAAAGGCTTGGGTAGAAGGATATATTCATAATCTGGCCTTTGCTGCAGGGTAGATTCCTTCTGTTATAATAAGAAGTTCAAACAGGCATTCGTTGTTCAAACCTTCATGAGTTTTATCTTCTACTTTTTAGCTCCATAAGCAATTTGCTTTTCTAGCCATGTAGGGTTCTAAATTTCTGGAGTCTTTCTATTCCTTTTTATTTCTGCTCTCAAGCCAGTTCTTGCATGACTTCAATTTTGTGTGTGTAATAACTGTTAACACAGCAAGTTATAGTCAACGTACACTAATATGTTTTCCCACCACCTCCCTTAGGGCCACTGGCTCAGTAGGAACCTAATCTTCCTTCTCAGGTACCACAGGTAACACTTTCACTTAGTGTTTTATCACTTCATTATATGTGTGGCTCCAGCTTCCTAACCTCTGATATCAGTTTCCACAGCACCCTCCTGCTAAGTCAGGGTTGCCAGTAGAATGTACTTCAAGGAACTAATTTCTGTATTTTTAAATAACATAGACCATGCTCAATGACATAACAAATCCCCAAATGTCAGTGGTTTAAACCACTAGAACTGTATTTCTCTCTCTCTTAAAAATCTAATGCTATGTCCCTGATCACCCCAAGCTACCTTGCACTATTGAAGGACTCTTTCTATCTTGTGGTTCCACTACCTTCTAAAGCCTCAGAGTTTCCTTAACATCCAGTTAACAAATGGCGGGAAAGAGTTTCTAGAATACCCTCCTGCTTCCTAAAGGTGTGGACCCAGAAGTGCCATTCATCCCTTCTGCTCATGCTCTATTAGATAATATATATGGTAGTTTGGGTTCTGAAGGATATAGATGGAGATTAACACGAAGCAATATCGTTAGTGAGTGTTTTGGAATCAACATTTCTGGAGTGGAAGAGAAGAAAGTAGGATTGGGCAAAGGAAAAATTGGGCTGTGATGCAGTTCCAAAAAATATCTCAGCCAACATTCGTGGGCAGTTGTGAAGGTAAAATGGTCCTTTTGAGCTGTCTCATGTTGCAACAAGGGTGCCAGTTATTTGTACATCTATATAGACAAATCACTGGATGCAGGCTGCCTTTGGAGAGGAGGTGTGAAATTGGGCAAGACAGCTTACTCCAGTTCAGGGCAATTTTCTGGGAGTGATACAGTTGAGAGCTTTCATCTGGCAGTCATTCTAGAAGCTGGGGAACCAAATACTTTAGAACAGAAAAGGAGATCTAAGTAGTACAACACAACTTATATAATAACTGATTCTAATGTGACACAGGTTACCGAAGGGCATGGGAAATGTTTTCTCACTCAGGCAGCTCCCTCTCATGGATGCCTATACACCATGGAAAAGAAAATATTAATATTTGATGGCAACCTCCAACAGAGATAAAACATGTATTTTCTGATGTCAGACATGATTTCTATTATATTTATAATAAGCTATATAATGTGACATAAAAATGTTAATGTTATTTCTTAGTATCAGATTTACTCATTATGTTCATTATTCTCACCATATGTAGAATTACATGTATTTCCGAATTCATTAGTTTTTAAGGTTTATTAAATATATTCATATTTTAAAAATATACCCAAATATGCATGAATTCTGAAAAATGTGTATTTGTCTTTGAGTCATTACAGTGTCCCTTTTAGGTAAGTAATACACATGCAAATTTTAAATTCTTTAACATACTATTTTGATGTATGTAAAATATGACATAAAGTCAACATTAGAGGCTTATTACTATAATGCAAAAAAATACTAAATAGATTTGAATTAATTGTTGTCTTCTAACATAAATTATGGGTGAACAACAACATTTTACCTTATTCTTTAAGGGGCAATATTCTTTGAAACCAATCATATAATATTGCAATTGTTCCTAATAAAAATGCATTACTTGGATTCAAGTCTATGGCTGCATGAACTGAGAGGTATTTATTACATAAGTCTTCTAAATTGGGTTGACAAAGGAGATACGATCTTTCATTGAGATTTGTACTTTGACATTATTAGGGGATTTCAAAGACATCAGTAAGGGTTTCCAAGGAGTGCATGTTTCTTCCATAAATGCCCACTTCAATTTTGGCACATAAATCATCATCTGACCTTCAGCCTAAATTTGGCTCACAGTCTTCAATGTTTCCAGTGTATAGTTACCCCAAGCATAGAGACTGAGAGGGAGTTCCATGATATTCTCTGTGGTATTAGAGCAACCAGCCCTTGATCTTTTAGAAGAAACAAACTACTTTGAGGCCTTAGCTACCTCACTACAAGTTGACCCTCAGACAGGAAAAGATAACAACTCATTGCCCTGTTGGCTTTTGTAATGCCTCAAATTCCAGCCCTGGAGATACAATTTCTTAATCTAAAAGCCCACAGTCAATTAAAATACAAACAACTTGAATGAAGTAAGGATGGTTTAAATGAAGTATCCAATTGTTTTATGAAATCGCTTACTAAGAAGGTGATGAAACTGTATGCCAACTATATTGAATAGAGAAATAGGAGTATCTCCAAGTTTGTGCATGAGGAGGGTATATTAGCTATCTGTTGCTGCATAACAAGTTATCCCAAGGCTTAGAGGCTTAAAAAAAACATTATTTCACAGTTTCTGTGGCATCTAGGCAGAATTCAACAGGGTCGTCTCTTTCAGAGTCTATCACAGAGTGACATCAAGGTGTTGGCTGGGGCTACAGTCTTCTCTGTAGATTCAACTGGGAAAGAATCTGCTTCCAAACTTACTCATGTTTGCTGCCCAGCTTCAGTTCCTTGTGGCATTATCTTTTGCGCTTCATTTCCTCATTGGCTGTTGAATCGAGGTTTCTTGCCACAGAGGCTTTTCCAACATTGCAGTTTGTTTAGTCAAGGCAAGGTAGCTGGGATGGTAAGAGAGACGGAGAGACAGAGATTGTGAGACATGAGGGAGGCATTGCTCTCTGAAACCTACTTGTGCAAGTGATAGTCCATTGTCTTTGCTGCATTTTATTCATTAGAAGCACGTGACTGTGTCCTGCCTACACACAAAAGTGGGAATACCAGAAGCTGAGAATAATTGAAGGATATCTTGGAAAACTGAATGCCACAAGGTAGGTGAATGTAGAGTAAGGAAAATGGGGACCTGATAGCAAACTTCACTAAATTAACATATCTTGTCCTTGTTGGTACTTGGCCCAAATGATTTATCAAATGTCATGATTCTACATCACAATCTTGAATGTATTAGAACATAAACTAAATGAAATCTAGAGCTTCTGGAAATCTCAGTTTCAACGTTGACAAAATAACAGAACTACTATAGTCAATAATAACAATTGTACATTTAAAGTCACTTAAAGAATGTAATTGGATTGTTTGTAGCTCATAGAGTAAATGCTTGAGGACATGGATGCCCCACCTTCTGTGATGTGATTATTTCCCATTGAATACCTGCATCAAAATAGCTCATGTACCCCATAAATATATATACCTACTATGCACCTACAAAATTAAAAATAAAATTTTTTAAAAATTGACAAAATAAGGATGTTAATGCCTACTACAAAGACTTGTCAATGAAGATCAACTGAGAATAGTTTTTTAGGTGAGATTATGGGTAATTTTTCTTCTCATATTTGTCAATGACTTAACATTTTTCCAAAATCAAATTTGCGATTAAGTTTAAAAAATGCAAAACACTCAGTATATCATTTAGAATACATTAGGTATTTAAGTAAACATTAGAATCTATTAGATCTAAACCTGCACTATTGAGTAGAAAGTATATTGAGCCATGGATTTGATGGAGCATTAATTCTCCTTTATTTAGATGTTAATTGCTGTAAAATTGTTCTAAAAAGGAGAAATGAGGACAGGACAAATTCACTCCTTAATGCTGAATGCAGATTGGGAATCAGCTCCATCAATGTTCAGTTTACAAGAAGCTGGTAATTATACTTACATGGATGAGACTTACTTTATCATATACAAGATTCTTGCTAACATTTAAGAGGATAAATCTACAGACCCTAAATGCAGGCAATCTATCATTGTCTTGGCTCACTGAACCTAGGGACAGTTCTTTATCTCATTTTCTACTTATGCCGAGCTTTTAAAATGCTCTGTATTGTTGTACTGTACTATCTTCTCTATTCTTTCCCTTCTAACATAAAGAATGATGTTTTGGTGTGGTTTTTTTGTTTGGTTTGTTGTTGTTTTGTTTTTTCCTTCAACGTCTTTTTAAAATCCATTTTGAGCTTATTCATTCACGAAACATTGTCAAGTTTTTACAGTGACCAAAGCATTTTGAGAATCTGGTCCTATAAAAAAAATATACTAACTGACTTTAAGGATTTTAGAGCCTATGAGAGAAATTATATGACCATTAACAAGACATAGTGTGTGAAAGTGATCAATTTAAGCTAGTGTGATCAACACAGGCAGCATTAGGTGTCATTTGACACAGCACTTGGAGGCCAAGATTTTAGATATTCAACGGTAATTGCAAGCAGTGTGTCAAAGGATGGTTTTGAAAATGTTAAAAATATGATGCCCTGCAAATCTGAAATGAGTGTGTGTTAAAGATGTTAATGTTTTTGTTTTTTTTTTGTTTGTTTGTTTGTTTGTTTTGGTTTTTTTTTCCCCATTTATTTATTTTATTGTATTTTAGGTTTTGGGGTACATGTGAAGAACATGCAAAATTGTTGCATAGGAACACACCTGGCAGTGTGATTTGCTGCCTTCCTCCCCATCACCTACATCTGGCATTTCTCCCCCTGCTATCCCCCCCCAGCTCCCCACCCCCCACCGTCCCTCCCCTATTTCC
>NW_016107597.1:2574505-2594996 GCF_001604975.1 Cebus imitator
GCTAGCCTAAAGGGCCCCCGGACCAGTGTATTTTGTACGGAGAACCGCGGCTCCGGGGCGCCGACAAAGCAGCCGCGCTGGCCGAAACAGCCGCGCTGGTGACCGTGGAGCACCTCTGCCTGGGAATTTCCTAGTCTGTGGGCAATAAAAACACGGCGTCCACTCACCCTCTGCGCTTTCACTGGGAGCTGCAATCCTGAGCTGTTCCTAAACGGCCATCTTGGCTTGAATCAAAGATGTTAATGTTAATTAACGAGTTAATTAATGATATTGTTAATTAATGAGTTAATGTTAACTCATTAATGAGAGACTCAGGATGATAAAAATGCTTCAAAGAGTTTAAAAAATCGATTTATATAGTCAGTCAGTAAGTCAAATGAAATTCTGAAATGAACTTACTAATAGGTAAAATGTTAATATACTTCAGGGCAATAAAACTGTGTCCTTCAGACTAGTCTTTCCTCCTAAATAGAAATTTACAAGTTAACACATAACTTCAGAGCCTGGATCTGATCAGCAGCAAACAGTAAATCAAACAAAGGCACAATCCTCCAGGGAATTATATAATCCTTGAGTGGGCTTGTCAGGCAATGCTTTACTATGACATCTAAATGACATGTGGTCACTCTTTTGTCTAATCTCTAAGTTTTGGATACTTTTTCTTAACAAGGATAAATGGCATGAACATGGGCACAGAGGTACATTTTCAGAGACTGGTACATAGATAAAGAGTTGGCAAATATTTTTCTATGAAGAGCAAGTTAGTAAATATTTTGGACTTCGGGGACTATATGATCTCTGCTGTAGCTATTTATCTCTGCCATTGAAGTGCAAAAACAGCCATAGACAACAGGTAAACAAATGAGTATGATTGTGTTCCTACAAAAGTTTTTTATAGACACTGAAATTTGAATTTTTTATAAATTTTAATGTCAAAAAATATTATTTTTCCTTTGATACGGTTTCAATCATTTAGTCATATAAAAACTGCTCTTTAGGCCATACAAAAACAATTGGCTTGGCAAGTTGAATATGACCCGAAAGTCATAATCTGCTGACACCTAGCACAGAATAACTGAAGCAACTAGTTGGTGTTTTGAATCAGTGGTAAATAAGATAGATAAGAGTTTGGGACCAGGAAATGTATAACATTAATTAACTCCGCTACTCAGACAGAGAGAGAAAGGTAAGATCTCAATTTGGGTGTCAGTGAGGGCTTGTTAAGTGACATTGTAATGCTTCAGTAAGATTAATATGAAATAAATGTTTTAGATGAGGTGCAGGAAGGAGAGATCAAAGATAGCAAAGCTAGGTAAGATTTTTTCATTAGTTAGGTTTGAGGAAGAGACCACCACATGGTCCGGGGTGGGCCTGAAGAAGAATTTCTCAACAGATCTGATCTATGGGGCAAGAGACAGCAACTATTGAAACTGACAGATAAGATTTAAACCAGAGACACCAGGAAATGAAGATTTCTTTGTCAGTAAAAAAGCATAGTGACTATGTTGGTTGTAAATCTGCTGAACTGGAAGTGTCCACAGAATTCCAGCTGTCAGTGTTTTGCAGACCATTGGAAACGCATGAGTGAATTTTGGGAGATAGTACTAGCCCAGGGGAGAGTGGTGGGGATATCTGTGAAAATTTTCTTAAGTAAGGGAGGGTTGGGGAGCATAGAAATGAATGGGCTGTTCAAAGAAAAATGTATAGCTGAATAATCAAATTTAGGGCAGAAGCTGGTGTGTGGGGTGGTGGTGGTGGGGTAAGGGTAGAAGGTAACTTAATAGAATACAGGAAGAAAAACTAACTTATTCAAAGAAAAAAACCAGAAAATCTGGAAAATTAGGATGTTTTTAGAGTTATAAAAGTCAGATCTTATGTTCATTCCAAAGGGAAATGGTGGCTAAGAATCTAAAGTGATATATCATTTATGGACAAAATGATTTTTTGTTTGTTTTCACATTTTCAGGTATTGGAGATTGGAATTTAGCAAGCAAATCTCAAAAGTGGCAGGATACCAGCTAACAGAAGTTTTTTTAGAAAGAGCCTTGAGAGTGCTCTCTAGGTACCTTGGAATGTAGCATGAAACAGTGCAAAGAAATAGAGGGCCTGCTTATAATTCTTACTGGTTCTCTCACTAATTTTATAAACTTTCCAATGTCATGCAATAACTTTGGGACTTAGCCCTTTATGTGCATAGAGAGGGTTCTCTAAAATTCCCTATAGGTCTAAAATTCAATGACTCTATTTCACTTTTCTTATGTATAAGAACAGTCCTGTGTAATCTCAAAAATGGACAGTGAAAATTGCATTTACAGCTTTGGATTCAAACTCTAAACACCCAAGGAATTATGTGTATGTAGTAATGAGGGTCCTACATTTATATATTTTTAAAAGTATTTCAATATATTTCACTATTTTAAAATCTGATTAAAATGGCACCTCTATTCCAGGGAGTGCATGAAAGACTAATATTTTTTGTTTGGTGCTGAAATCTTATTAATTCAGAGATAGAATATTCTCATGCAGACCAGAAGCTCTGACTGGCATTGGTCATTCTTTGACATCCAAAGATAATAAAAGGGGACCTTTATGAAACAAAGTTTGGAAACTACTGGTCAAAATGGATCCAGATGGAATTGCTGCAACAATACCAATGCCTAGTGGGCAAATCATTACTTAAAGCCTGACATTGACAACAATTCCAACATATGGTAAAACATCACTCACTCTCAGAAGATGGGAATACTCCACAGCTGTGGTTTGCTTCTCCTGAAAGAGTATACTTACACCCATAATTTGCCACCTGTCAGATAAGAGAGAGGGAAATGTCCTGGTTGTATATAAAGCATTAAGAGAAGCTTTTGATCATTTCTGGATAAAAAGGGAGATAGGACTACACGGCCACTTCTATATAATAAAATAAAAGATAATAAACTAAATTTGAAGGATATTTTAACTTTTTGAAATGAATCTCCACAGATAGTATGTTCTTTAATGTAATCTACAAAGCAATAATTTGATGACGCAAAAAGGGAAGGTAAAAAGACCTACCCGATTTATCAAAAGTATATATGGGACTTGCCCAATATATCACAATGTTGAAGTTGGAATATATCAGGATTCTATTGCCATGCTAATATTTTGTAACAAATAACCACCATATCTCAGTAGCATACAGAAACAAACATTTTTTGGCCATATATCTATCTGGGGTGGTCCCATACATTAGCAGCTCTCTGCATCTCAGCTGGGGTCACTCATATGTCTAAAATTTGACTAATGGCTGAGCTAAGATGATCTTGGCTAGAGTGGCTGGAGAGACTTAGGACTATAGTATCAGTGTCTTTTATCTTTCAGTTCATGAGCTTGGATACCTTCTCTGGGCAATGGCAGAAGAACAAGCCAATGAGCAGAAACACAAAAGTGTTTTGCCAAGCCTTTGATAACATTCCATTGGCCAAAGTATATCACATGTTCAAACTCCAGAACTCAGAAACTCAGAATCTAGAGGAAGGAAGGGGTTTAGACGTAAGCCCACCAATATCTACCACTCAGAACATCTACCTATGTTTTCTGGTTTGAATACAATCTCTCTCTCTCTCTCTCTCTCTCTCTCATTTATTTTAACCTTTCTAATCTGTTTAGATTCCAAGCTGAAGTGCACTTTCAAGGGAAATATCAGGTCCTTAAAGAATAAATGTGATTTTTACTGAGATGTTCTGCATGACAATTAACATGGTCATCTTTTATTCTCTTGCACTCAAAAATATTTACTGCCTACTGTATGCTAGGTACTATGCTGGGAAGATTGCTATTTATAAATGAATAGAACAGTCATTTCATCTTTTTAAAAATCATATATCAAACCTTCATGTTTAATCATGATAGTATAAAAGTTCATTCATTTAGACTCCCAAAATTCGATATCCAAATATCAGCACACCCCAAAAAAAAGGGAAAAATAGGTTGTAGTTCAATTGAACTGTTCTGCTCAATTATCCCACACAGCTCCTGCAGCAGCTGCCACATTCTTCACAGTTTCACACACCAACTGCACCTTCGATTCTTTTTTTTAATTCTTTTATTATTATTTTTTTATTTTTTGTTTGTAGAAAGTGATTTATTTAGAGAGAGAGAGAGAGAAACAGGAGAAGTAGAGAGAAAGAAATAGCTAACTCTCACACTGAGTGAGAGAGTCCAAAAAGATGGAATCCAGGAGAAGAAAGCAGCTTTCACCCTGAGTGGAAGGGAATAGAGAGAGAGAGAGTTTAGGAGGAGAAGACCGGCTTCCACAAGAGAGTGTGGAAGGGGATCCCAGAGGGGAAAATCCAGGAAAGAGAAAGATGGCTTCCTCGAAGGGAGTATTTGTGGAAGGGGACCCAAACATGGAGCCCCTGCACCTTCAATTCTTTTCTCTCTCCTTCCAGATCTGACTCTACTCATAAAGAAAGCCAGCAGCTCTTTGCCTGCTATACTATGTCTGCAACTTCCTCAAATTACAAAATTAGTTTCTCATATTGAATGAGTCAGGTGGAAACAGCAGGGTCATATCTCCCCAGGTTCATAGGTAGAATGCCATCTGTACTGGTGTGTTAGAGTCAGAAAAGATACAGGATCTTCTAATTTAGCCATTTTCAAAATTTCTATTACGTTCATTGTAAAGCAGTAAAACTCCCTTTAAAAATTTTCAAATGAAGCCATTTGTAGGGCCAATGACTTAAAATAGATACAAGTAAAGGCCAGGTGTGGTGGCTCATGCCTGTAATCCCACCACTTTAGGATACCGAGGCAGGTGGATCACGAGGTCAGGAGTTCAGGACCAGCCTGGCCAAGACAGTGAAACCCCGTCTCTACTAAAAATACAAAAAAATTAGTTGGGCGTGGTGGTGGGTGACTGTAATCCCAGCTACTCAGCAGGCTGAGGCAGAGAATTGCTTGAAACTGGGAGGCAGAGGCTGCAGTAAGCAGAGATCGCGCCACTGCACTCCAGCCTGGGAAACAGAGCAAGACTCTGTCTCAAAAAAAAAAAAAAAAAAAAAAAAAAAAAAAAAAAAAGCCTTAACAGAAAAAAAAAAAAAAAAAAAAAAAAAAAAAGATAAAGATAAAAGTAGGCTTTTCTGGTTAAATTGGGGCTAGGGTGTTCAGAACTCTACCTAGCTTGGACCAAGGTAAAACTAATGGAAATATTCAAAGAATTCAAATTTTACTTAATGATCTTTGTTAATTTTGATGATCCAGTTCACGCTCCTCCCTGCCCCCACTACTATGACTTAGAACAATGCTAACATGTAACATGTATGTTGCCACCCCACCTTCTGTCCTCCTGCAAACACGACTAATCAAATTCAGCACTGTTTCCTACTAACTCTGAATTCGGTATCAGATTTTTCAATATAAAACTCAAGAAGTTCACTATCAGTATAAATTGAAGTTTGCACTCAAAATGCAGTCTATTTACAATCTCTATGGGAGTCATTCTGTTCACGTGCGCAATCACACCATGATTGTACATCTTTCTCTCACACACATTACTCTTCCCATATTAAATACTAATGTTCTCTGACTATTCACTCAGGTGAAAAAGCTGTGAGCTCTGTAAAAGTTAAAGTAGGGAATTACAGCGTCGCCTCTTAGAATCTCAACTGCTCCCCTCACACAGGCAGAATTTGTTTTGATAAAACATCTTCTACCCACAGTCTGTCTAGCAACTCTGAAAAAACAAATACTGGTAGGTGTGGAGGTATTGGAGAGTCACCAGAAACCAGATTCTAGAGAGAACTTCACTGGTTTATAATACTCAGAGGCTCAGGGGACACTACCCCCTCTTTGGGGGTATAAGTCATTTTGTATTAGAAATAGCATCTATATGAAAAAGTCTGTAATTCTCTTTTCCAACAATCCAAAATGTGTTTTTGCCACTCCTTCCCTAAGGCAGTGTGAACCGAGAGAGTAAGAAGGAGTGAGTGGCATCTTACTGGATTTAAGGGCTCAATATTACCTTCGAAAGGCTTTATTTTCTCAAATAAGTTCCCCTCTCTATCTTTCTTTCCTGCTTAGTGGTAAAATTATTAGCTTTAGAGTTAGTTAGACCAAGGTTCACCTGTAAGCTCTGTCTTTTGCTTGCTATATTGTTTTACTATTTTGAGGTCTCAGAAAGTCCTGTGATCCCAAAGTTTCAAAGTATCAGTATGATGGTACAGTAGCTCTGAAGTCAGAGACTGAAGTTGTAGTACCTGATGTGTGCCTTAAAGATCCCTGTGAACTTCAGTGTCTTCATTTATCAAAGAAGATTGGTTTTGATATGCCGTGAGGCAGCCACTGGAAGTGCACCACTCAGATTATCCATCAAGACAAAACTCACCATCCAGCTACAAAGAGTGCAGTTCTTCCCATCTCTCTCAGCTTTTGATCTGAGGCCAGCAAATCTCCAACAGCCACAGCCAGTGACTGAGCATGGCAGGGGAACTAGAGCCTGCCATTTCTGTTCAATACGGTTTTCCTTTAACAGACAATCTTTGCTCCAGAGCTCCCCATTAGATTGGCTAAGAGTTTGTCAGAGCTGCATCATGGTCTCTCCATGCCCAGTGTTGTTTCCTCTCCTTTCCTTTTATAGGTCGCAGAACTGAAATGCACTCTGAAAGCTTTCCCTGCTCATTCTCCCTTCCTTCCCCCTTCATCTTTGACTAACATTATCCCTCTTCTCTCCCCCACAAACCCCTTACACTCCTAAGTCTATTTCAAAGTCTGCTTCTTCATGAACCCAAAAAAGACATCAACACATGCTATAAGGCCTGTTGCAGGTCAATAATCTTTTAACAAATGAGATCATGTTAGAGTGATTCTGCTTTCTTTTACTTTCATGCTTGGCATTTTAGCAATGGATTTGAAGAGGATGTGCAAGATGCTTAGGAAGACTATATATCTCGGTTTGCCTGAAGCAGGGCCAGTTGACAACTGTTTTGACTTAACATTTGCTACCAAAAAAATAGTTTTGGAGACCACATGTAATATAGTCTTCCTAGTGATACTGGATAAAATCTATCATACTTTCAAATTCTAAAGTTTGAAATACTCAACTATATTCACAAAATAACTTCACATATTCATCAATGTGATTATTCTCTCATGCATTTATGTATTCATTCAATTCTGGAAATGTTTATGAAGTTCAATTCAACACAGCATTATATGCTCAAGGACTTGGATAAAAGACAGTAAATACTTGGGTGACATTTTAGGTCAAGTTGCATTTTAGTGACTAAAAGACTAATTTGAAGAATCAATTTTTACTTGATTTTCTAGTTCACAAAGAGCATTCATAATGGCTAGTCTACCATGACAGATACTTCCTCTAGTGGGGATGACATGCTTCCTTTGGGAAATCTCTCTGGGCAGCTGCAACCACAGTGCAGGTCGCTGACTTCAGCTAGATTATATTTGACAGATTGAAAGCTCACAGGTGCCTGCAGTTTACCAGAAAACATTTGTCTTTCTTAGTAGGAGAATTAGAAGGATTTTAGTTGACTGTGCTGGTTTTTTCACCTATACATGTTTAAATAGAACATTTCTGAACTAAAAAGTTAATGTCACTAGGATTCCTTCCTGCTATGTATTAAACATTATAGGATTTTCACATCATTCTTAATTTTTAATGCAAATGTATTAAACAGAATATTGGCTTCTCTTAACAAGTTGAGACACTGGCTTTGTATGTTTCTCATGGTTGAAAAAAATATGTTTGTGTCCATTTCTCCCCACTTTCCCATTTGTCCTTGCCATGACAAAGTGTAATAAGCAAGGTTAAAATGGGTTATGATAGGGAATACTCATTTTAAACACAATGGAACAATGATTTCTTGGTGTTCTGAGAGCTAAGCTGGCTTCTATTTCAGCTGGAAAAAGGTAAAAAAAAATACATGTCAAAAGATGAATAATGTGAAGATTGATCACTTCAAAGACTACATCTCTGGTTATTCCCTACATTTAAATCCTCTCTAAATCATGAGGTGGTTGTAACCAAGATGGTGGCATAGACGATTTTACTTCACTGTTGTTTCTGCTGTTTTATTGGCCTCAGACAGCTCTGAATTTCCACTTAGGACACAAACCCCAAAGTTTTGAATATTTGTTGTGTAATAGGAATACATTTTAAGAGATTTTTAACATTGAGAGTCACCATGACTGGTTATCATATATTTCAAACAATTGAGTTGCTTTAATACATTTCCTATAGATATCACTTTGATTATGTAAAAATTGTGAATTGCTCCACAGAATATGAGATCAAATAATGTCACATATAATTATATTTCTCAGGTTGACTAAAATCAGCTTTCATCTTCATTCGTGAGGTCAATAATTTCGATTTGGGGGGATATACCTTCACATCCGCTATAAAATCGTGGTTCAACCAGGAAAATGGAAATCATTTTAGATCATTCTGCAAGAAAAGCTTTAATAAAGGAAACAAAGGAGGCTTCCACAACATTTGCTGGCATCAGAGAAACAAAAAATGCAGGGATCAGAGGGAACAACAACGAATGACCTCAGCTGTCTGCAGGATTGATATGGGAGACTCCTAGAGGTTGCTTAGAAGTCATCATAACCCTGCTTGCTTCAGCCCAGCCCTTGCCTGCAACTTATGGAGAATAATGGCTTTTCCTTGCATTACATTTTCCAAATCTCACACAAGTCCCTTTCTGTGGCTTCAGCTAAGCTGGAGAACTTCTGGCAAAGGAATCCTGAAAACGTATTTCTAGCCTTTCTTCTCCTGGGTACTCTTACAAGGGTAGAAATGAGACAGAATCAGCATAGACCACATCTGACACAGTATTACAACACTGAGGGTCAAAAATGGCACCAAGAAGACAGTCTCCTGTATTTTTCTCACTATGGTAGGATATGAGTTCTTAGTCTGTGACTGTTTTTATGACTATTATGCATTGTTATTGCTACCATTTCTAGCTGCAGAAGACCTCCTCCATTTACATGCCCATTTTTATACAGGCTTGGAAATCTTCTCCCTGCTCCCTTCCCAGGTGAGCAAGATCATTTTAATTAGGACAGTAATTCTGAAGTCACTCCCTGCTAAGCTTGGAAATTGGCCCATCTTGCAAGACCCCAGGCTGTGGAGTTATGCTCCACCTTTGTTAATATTGTTTCCATCATTGCCTGTCACACCAGAAGGCACTCAGATAACATTCCATGCCTATACTCCAGTACTGGAAACACTCCATTGTTTTTTCTATATCCCAATCTTGGAGTTACATCTAATATAATTTTTTGTTAAATTTTAAAGCACAAAGATTAATCCTGACTGCCTTTTAGATGATAAAGCTTAATTGGGTCTCCAAGCCTTCTATACACAAATTTCTGTTTTAAGGTAGAATTCTGTTGCCATTCACATGAAAAAATATCTCCTTCAGAGCCTTGAAACTCAAAAGCTGATTAGTCTCCAGTAGAGGAAACAGGACCCCAAACCTTAGGAAGATAAAAGCCTGGCTGGCCCCCTAGTGGGGTAAAAGGCAATTTTCATGCCTTTGCAATGAATCTCCAGCAGCAGGAACACTATGCTGCGCCTCTGTAGGTCACCCCTTCACATTAAATCTGCAATAAATCAACCTTCCACACTTGCTAGAGCATTGTCTTTTCCTATGATGCTAAAGTGAAAAACACTCCTCTAAGAAAGTCATTGTGAATAAAGCGCTGTGTCTGTCCTCATGGAACTAAATGGCCATTAAATGAGGATGAATTCTTGCTCTATGCTCACCTTATCAAGACTAAATGAAAGCCCAGTAATCCCTATGTGTAACTATGAGAGAAGATACAGTGATACATTTTGATGGAGATGGGGGTCAAACATTCTGGGATACCTAACTGACTGGTCATTATAGGTTTAGGAAATGGACTCTAAGAGTTCCTGCAGAGGACGTGTGGTTGTGGGTCATGGTGGGGGCTGGAAAGAAAGGGAGAGAAGGGGACAGTGAGAGAGCAAGAGAGCAAGCAAGAAGGAGTTGATGGGTATGGAAAAAAATAAAGGAACTGAGTAAAATGCTAAACAGCATCTGCATATGAAGAATTAAAATCCTGAAAACCATATATTAGTCCTTAGCAAACCTATCATACTACCACTACCTCCAGCAGGATGAGACAAATGAAAATAATTCTGGATCTAAAACTGGATTACTTTATAGGAGTTGCTACATGCAAGCTGCAAAACCAAGCCCAGACTTGAAGCTGGACAGTGGGCCTCCAGACCGTAGAATTCAAACTTGTGGGGGTGTCCTGAGGGATGAAGCAAAAACTGTAGTGGAAAATCACACACAAAAACTACAGTGGAGAATGCAGAAATCTACAGAAGTATGTAGGTGACCCTACCAAAGCAATCCACTAGTAAAAAATAGCACTCCAATCTTTTGGCTGGAGTTCAGACTAAGATTATAATCTCTGGGAAGATGGGCAGGCATAAACAGGCAGAAAGTCATGCCTACAGTGTTATGGCACAGGGAAGGTTATTGGTTCAGAAACTCATAATGTAATTTAATTTCTACCGGAAGAATATGAGATAGCCTGAAAGTAAAGAAAGCTTTTAGTTATGATAATCAGGAGTAAAACCAAGACTGAATTACATGGGGGTGGTGACAGTGGGTTCTCACGAGAGTTGATGGTTTTAAAATGTGTGACAGTAACCCTCCCTCCTCCTGCCACCATGTAAGACGTGCCTTGTTTCCCTTTCGCCTTCAGCCATGATTGTAAGTTTCCTGAGGCCTCTCCAGCCATGTGGAACTGTGAGTTAATTAAACCTCTTTTCTTTAGAAGTTACCCACTCTCAGGTAGTTCTTTATAGCAGTGTGAAAACACACTAATGTACCAGGTGTCTAGCACTCTGCTCTGTCTTTTAAATATTTTTTTTCCTTTAATGCTTACAACTACTAGTGAGGTAAGTGTTATTGTCTAATTTAAGAGATGAAGAGATTGGGCTCCAGGAGTTAAATAACTATAATCACATAGCTAGTAAAGAATAGCAGCATGAATTGAACTCAAGGATCTTTGATTTCAATTGCAATTCATTGGTAAGCATAGAATTGCCCTTGGTTTCCTTCAGTCCTTACAGTGACCAAGGGTATTTTTTAAAGATGGCTCCAACATTATCTCCTATTCCATATAGTCTGCTGCAATGTGACTTTGCCACTAATGAGGTGGAGTCTATTTCTTCACTCCTTCAAAACCGATATAAAATATAGCAGATGTGGTATGGACAGTTACAAATTCATCCTTTAATCAATGTTCTTGGGATGCTCCATCTCAGAACACATCCATCATGTCACAATAAACTTAAGAGAGATGGGTAAGTTCACATGTAGCTGCTCCAATTTACTCTTCCAGCTGAGTTACCTGCTGATAGCCAGCGTCAACTGCAGTTGAGTGGGCTGTCTTGGACATCTAAGTTAAACCTTTAGATGACTCCGGCTTCAGTCAACATATAACTGAAACCACATGAAAATTGCCTAGGTGGATCTAGAAATGAAAGCCAATAACATACTGCTCTTTCAAACTACTAAGTTATATGGTTTGTTGTGCAATAAAATGCAACTGAAATAGTACCCAAGGTAAAATGTGTTCTAGGTATTGATCTGAAGCTGAGCCTGGACGTGAAGGTAAAGTAAGTCTAGGTGTAGAGAAAGAGGGAAGACAAAAAAATAACTACGTAACACATAAGTTACTCTGAAGTTTGAGGTAGACAATGAGTAAGATGATTAACACGAGGTTTTATACCTGCTACTTAGCTCAGATGTGTTAGCTGTGTGTCTATTTTCTATACTGTGTAAAAGATCACTATGAACTTAGTGGCTCAGAACAACACACATTTATTATCTCACAATTGCCATGAGTCAGGAGTCTGGTCACAACTTAACTGGGTTCTCTGCTCAGAGTCTTGTAAAGCTGGAATCAAGGTGTCAACAAGCTTGGGGTCTTCTTCCTTACCGATATGGTTGTTCAAATAATGTGGTTCCTTGTTGTGGTACCATGACCCTCAGCTCGTAGAGGTCACCTGCAGTTCCCTGTCACATGTCTCTCTTCACAGACAGTTTACATCACAGTAGCTTGCTTCTCCAAGGCCAGGAGGAGAGTCTCCCTAGAGGATGGTAGCGAGATAGAGCTATGTATATAACATAATCATGGGAGGGACATCCCATTAACTCCACCATACCTTATATGTTAGAAGCAAGTAATAGGTTCTGCCAACACTCAAAGGGAAAAGATCAAACAAGGTGTAAACGTTGGGATCACCTTGGGGTTTGTCCCCCACAGTCTCTATTCTTTAATTTATTCTGTATCAAATATCCAATTATCCATTCATCTATCCATTCATTCATTCTCTAAACATGCTCCTTCCTCAAGACCTTGACATTTACTTTTTTCTCTACCTGAGACACTTTTGCCTAGAAATTTCCAAAGTTCACCCTCTGACTTCCTTTAGGTTGGCCGATGTCACCTCATTAGTAAGGGAGTCCCTAAACCATTCTATCTAAAATAGCCAATCTTGGACCCTGGCATTCACTATCCCCTTTATCCTGTTTTATTTTTAATATCTNAAAAATCCTCACATTTTTTACAGTTACAAAAGCACACAGACATTAGAAAAAATGTTTTCAAGCAGAAGTACTTTATAGCTTTATCAATGAAAGCTAAATATTTGAAACATGTATTTTCCAGTTTCTTTATTGGCTATCTCTTTCACCACAATGTAAGCTTTATAAGAGCAGGAGCTTTGTTTTATTCACTGTTGAAACCCTAAAACCTAAAACAGTGCCTCGAGGTAGCTGAAGCTCAACAAAACTTTGTTGAATGAATGAACAAACAAACATTTGTTGAACACCTACCATGTGTCAAAGATGGTGCCAACTGCTTGGGGGACACCAAAAATTCTACCCTGAATGGCTCCAGCTGTGAGAGAAAGAGTTTGCTGGGAAAGTACAAAAGCTAAAGCCTGAGAATGAAGATTTTGGAGCAAAAATAAGACATTTTGGAATAAAACACAATCTGGAGCAACTTAAAGGAGACATCAGAAATTTCTACAAATTCTGTAGAAAGCACAAATGAAAACAGAGGCATTTGTAGTTAGTGATTGAGCCAAGACAAGCACTTGAAAATTAAAATTATATCAAGGCAAAGATAAAAAACAAATCATTTCAAGGGTAGTAAATTAAAGGTTAACCTTTCCCAGAGGCTGAGAGTTGTAAAGAGGCACTAATTTGGGCAGTATTAACAAGTGCTTTACCTGAGGGCTGTTGTGGTATGCTAATTTTATTTGCTCCAATACATAAGGCGCCTTCTTGCTGATAAAGTCTGACAGGTTTTGGATCATCTCCAGAAGTTTTCTAGAGCCATGTATGAGGTTGCAGATGTGAATATTGGTCCAGTGAGAGGATACTGAAAAGACTGATTTCTAGATGCTGTCTTATAAAATGAATGTATTGAAGATGCAACATACAAGCAAATATTGGAGCCAAAGCAACAGTAGCTAAGTGGAAAGGCTATTTTCTGCAAAATAGGAGAGTGTGAAAACACAGAAACGATTTGGATCTTAGCTGGTTTTGGTAAGGTGCAGTAAAAATGCAAATGCCAGTGACAATAGAGTTCAATCATAAGTAAAAGGAAAAACCAGTCACAATATGAGGAAAAATGAGTTGGTTTCCTTTTGCTTCCAGTCTTGTTTTGTGGTGCCAGGGATCATGTCCAAGCTGTCAGAATACCCATGGAGAAAATATCCAGAGCAGCAACAACAGGACTGGGGTACCACAGCAGTTCTCTGCTTATCTAAACAGATGCATTAAGCCAATTTCGAAGTGTGAATTCCACCTGGTCTTTGGTTTTCAGCTAACTGCCTAACTTCTACCACCCCTTGCTTTTGGCAAGAAAGAGCTGAGGGCAGCTGATTCAAAGAGCAGCGTAAGAACTCTCAGTTGGTGATGGTGGGAGTGGGTGAAAACTATTTCACAAAAAGTATCATATACATTTCCAAAGCACAGTGGACACTACTTGTACACTTTGCAATACCAACCAAACGAAGGTTCCATCTGGCAGAAAAATGCAGTAACTGGAAAAGTTTTGAAGCCAAGGGGGCACACTCAGCTACATGACATCTAAATGCCAAAAACTTGTGCATTGCACTTAACTGTTAAATAACTGGGAGTAGTTAGCTCTGAAAGTGTACTATGTTTGCAATTGTGAAATGAATTATTAAAGTAACGATGCCAGTTAAAAGTGACATTTGGTAACTTTGGAATCTCTGCAAAAAAAGGATCATTGAAGATGTTTTTGTCACATACACACTAGGGTAGTGGTTCCTTTACTTGCCTGTACATCAAATTTGCCAAATAAACATTCAACTTACAGATTTTTGGCTCTACCCCTTGGAGATCCTAGATTGATAAGTCTGAGATCCAGAATCTATGTTTTTATTCCCAAGGGATTCTGATGGCCAGTTTTGTGAACTCTCAAACTAGATGACTTGAAGGAGGTCTACAGTTTATATAAATAATTGACTGAAAGAGGGATGTTCAAGAAACAAGTTAATTATTGTTTAGAACAATATAGTGCTTTGGCCCCAGATGACAGAATGCAGCTGAACTGAAGGCCTTGGAAGACAGATTCTGGCTCAGCAGAGAGGAACCCTCTCACAATTAGATTTGAGAAGACCAGCGAAAAACTGAAAATCCAACTGTAGTCATCAATGGGATGATAAGCATGGGGACCAGGCTGTTGCTACATGTATAAGTATATACAATTGAACTGTGGCTTCTGGTTGCAATGAGTGTCTTCTTGTCACTGAATCTGTTCAAAAGATATGGGAACACTTTTATCAATAATTACCCTTTAACTCACTCCGACCTGCGCTCTCTGCCTCTACTCTTCTGCTAAGCTTGCTTTTATTATGTCTCTGTCTCCATATTGACAATTTTTTAAAATACTTTTTGTGATGTTAATAGCTAATGTTTATTGATTGCATAGTGTTTACCAGGTATTATTCTATACAATTTAGGTGTTGCATTTTTTTCCTATTATTGATACTTTATTTAAACAAGAAAGTACAATTTCTTAATGGGTTTCATAGTTTAAAAAGCTACAATTATATTATGTTGTAAATACATCTTTAAGTTATTTTTTTCAATTATAACATTTAAAAAATGCTATAAGTGGAACTACTTGGCTTTGACTATATATATTTCTCCATAGTCTTTATGGTATCTGCACAAAGAAATATCTTCTACCTTTGTTCCAATTAATTCTTATACATAAGTTGTTTTTTACTCCAGTGTATCCAGAGTGGTGAAATAACAAGGCCAGCCATGTTGCCAAAGTTTGCTCCAAGCATACAGGCGAAGATGGGCTATATGTACAAGCTCAGTGACCTTGAGGATGTTACATATCCTCTAGGTGTTAGTTTCCTTGTCTGCCATGGTCTTTTCCAATCCTGTGGTATAGAAAGTACTCCAAGATATCTTCCAAAAAAACTATAAATTGTAGTGATCTGGACGCTCTCCCAAGTGAATATAACTCCCTTTTCAGTGCAAACTCTTATCCACGCTTTGAGATTTGGTCCTAAGCAAAATAAACTTGGTAGAGTAGTAAAAGCAGACAAAATAACCACAAATAAAAATCTTTCCATCTTCAACTCTAATGGTGGTGCTCCATATAGAACAAAAATTACATGAATTACATGAAACAAGACATAAGAAATTAGATACAGCATTCCAAAAATCTGGTCACCTTGGGTGATGACAAACTTCTTTTAGAGGATGCATTTGGTTTTGTTACTAAATATAATACAGCAGTTAGAAAATCATAACAGATGTACAACCATATTAAGTGTGCTTCCAATACTGAGAAGTTCTCCAAAAAGAATGATGGAATGAAGATGATTAGGCTAATTGAAAATATGCATAAAAGATGATTATACAATAGTCTCTTGAGATCAGTGTCTTTCATTGTGTTTTCTTGGGTGGCTATCTTACTCTTCCATCTGCAAAGGGCAAAGGACTCTGTGGCCTTCTGACATCAGGTATGACTCACTGCCCTGACCTTTGTAAGTGTTGTATTTAATTTCTCCAAGAAGCCTGTGGAGTAAGTCATATTCTCGTCTAATTTTACAAATATAGAATCTGAGGTACAATGAGGATAAATTATTTTCTTAAGGTCCCGTGACTAGTGAGTACAGTTGATACAGAAGCCAAATTCTAGAACCAGGACTCATAAATAGTCCACTACACCACTCTATTATCAGACCTCCATGTAACATTTGGCATGACAGCTCCTTCTTTGAAATACTCTTAGTTTCCTATGACACCACACTTTTGAGGTCTTCATCTTACTTTGTCACTCTTTCCTAGTTTCCTTTTACTTCTCTGCCCCTCAGAAAAAAAAATGACTTTATTGTATCTCTTGTCATCATTTCACTGTCTTTGTAGGTATTCTCATCCAATTCTATGATTTCTCTAGATTTTATATATTTTTTCTTTTTCTTTCCTTTTTTTTTCTTTTGAGACAGAGTTTCTCTCTGTCACCCAGTCTGGAGTGCAGTGGTGTGATCATGGCTCACTTCAGCCTTAATTTGCCAGAGTCAAGTGATTCTCCCTCCTCATCCTCCTGAGTAGCTGAGACTACAGGTATGCACCACTACCGCATCTGGCTAATTTTTAATTTTTTTTTGTAGTTATGGAATCTCCCGATATTGCCCAGGCTGGTCTTGAACTTCTGGGCTCAAGCAATCCTCCCAACTCATCCTCTCAAAATGTTGGCATTACAGGTGTGAGCCACTGCACCCATCCTGGAATTTCTATCTCTAGTTCAGGCCACTTTTTATATGATTTTGTAAGTATATTTGAAATTCCTACATCAGAGCCTCATAGGCAGCTCACAATTATGCTGTTAAATTAGAACTGTTGATTTCCAACCTCTCTTTCAGGAATTGAGATGGGAATAACTTCAGTTTACATCCCTTACTTTCTTGGTTATCTATCTATCTATCTATCTATCTATCTATCTATCTATCTATATTTATCAATAGATAAACTGATAGATTTCTATTAAATCTAATTTATCATCAGTTCTGGTCCATTCTACTTTCACAATATTTGGATCTGTTCAATTCTTTTTAATTCACTGACACTAACCTGGCACAAGCTCATATCTAATTGGACAATGACAAGAATCATTTCCTTAGCTCTTTCTGAGGCTATTTTCTCTTTTGAGTGAGTAGATCTCCTTAAAGAGAAGTTAGTTCTGGATATTGTCCCCTTCTTCTTCCTGAATGCATTCTTTCAGGATTAGGCTGAGGATGATTTTTTTTTTCTCACATAGAGTATTTTGGTATTATTGCACAATATTCCATCTTATAGCTATACATCATTCAAGTATTTCTCTGCCTCAGATCATTTAAATAATTCCTAATTTTTTTAATTTTATATTTCACTTTTTAGAGCAGATTTTGGTTGACAGAAAAACTTAGCAAAATACAGAAGGTTCCCATAAGGTTCCCATATACACCCTCTTCCCTCCTTCCACAGTTTCTTCTACTATTAATATCTTGTATTAATGTGGTGTATTTCTTACACTTGATGAACCAGTATTAACACATTATAAAAAACTTTGGTCCATAGGTTATATTAGAGTTTGCTGTGTGATACATACAATCCTATGGGTTTTGACTAATGCATAATATATCAGACATTAGAGTATCATAAAAAACAGTTTCACTGACCTAAAAGTCCCCTGTATTCTGACCTTCCAACCTCCCTCCTTGCCTCCAAATCCCTGGAAAATATCTATTTTGACTTTGTTTTTGCCTTCTCCCCATCTCTACCTCCCCACTGCCCCACTTCCTCAAACACCATCAATTTTCAAGCACTACCAGAAGAACTAATATCTCCAAACACAGATTTTGGAGAAAGACAAGTCTAGCTTTATATTTTCTATCTTCCTCACAGAATTTTAGGTCTTTGAGGAATCTTAGAGATGATCTAATCCAATGATTTTGTCCTTCAATATTTTTTTGTATAATTCATTATTCTATTTTTTTATTACAGGTAGAACGTAGGGGTCTGAACCAACATAGAATTTTATTTTGTAAGTAGAACAAGGGAACAGAATTATAAACTGCAAAGCCAGAGGCATCAGGCCAGATTAGTATAGTCTTGCAAATCAAATATCTTGTGGATCTGCTTAGACTAGCTGCATGTCAGCCTGTGATTTCAGCATGCCAGAAGTATGAACATACTTGGAGAGGAGAAGAGTCAGAGGTTAAAGACACAATAAATATTATGTGGTGTGATGGTTAATTTTATGTACCAATTTTGCTAGGTAGGCCACAGTGACCAGAAAGTTGGTCAAACATTATTCTGGATATTTTGGAGATGTTTTTTGGATGAGATTAACATTGAAATTGGTGGACTTCGGGTAAAGCAGATTGCCCTCCATAATGTGAGTGGGCTTCTTTCCATCAGCTGAAGTCTAGAATAGAACAAAAGGTAGAGAATTCTGTCAGTAGGCAGCCTTTGAACTTGAACTGCAACATCAACGTTTCTCTAGGTCTTTATTTTTGTGGCTTTCCCTGCAGATTTTGGACTTGCCAGCATCCACAATCGTGTGAGCCAATTTCTTAAAATAGTTTTTTCTCTATATATGCGTTCTATTGGTTCTGTGTCTCTTGAGAACCCAAATACACTGAACTCAAAGTTGATGGGAAATGGTGAGTCTTTTTTTTTTTTTTTGGTAGATAGCATTGAGGGTGTGTTAATTTTTGGTAGCTGCTTTCAAAAACCTACTTTCCACTGGACTACTTCTGGTTTCCACTGTGGAGTTAAAAGGTAGAGTGAAGAGAGTGGGAGACGTGTGGGAAGATGGGAGTGGGTGAGTATTACTGCCATAGCTTCCTAACTTAGAATTGAATGTAACTCCCTCGGTAATATATTTTCCTATAGCTGGCAGTGGCTTTCAAGATAATTACTTAGACTTCGTGACTCCTCTGAGTAATATGATTAATACTCTTGTGATGTGAGTAATAATGATGCATCTTCCTTAGAAAAGGGTTTTAAATATCAGGTCTCATACAGTTTCTCTCTTGCATTTTTTTTTGTAGCTTCTCAGCTTATAGAAAGCTACAGTATGAGACTAAAGTAGGAAACTATAGTTAAATCAGTCCTTCATTGTTTTCAATGTTCCAGGAAAGTGACATCTTTTCTTGTCGTTTCTCTTTACAGGAAAAATATTAGCAAGGACTTTTCAAAGAAAACTTCAAAAGAATCACAGAATTTCTAAGATTGGTAGGAAGGAATGGGGCTTTTTTCCTATCTTAAGAGAGATGGGATAATTCATTAAAAAGGCAGCAAGAATTGTGTGCAGATATCATTAGGAAATATCCATTTATTTAACAAATGCTTGGGAATGCTTTATTGTGTCGAAGGTCCTGTGATTCAGGATCTGTTTACAGTGTCTAGTAAGACATTGTCCCTAAGTTCGTTATTTAGAAGAAAAACACCCAAACAATTACCTATAATATAGTATCATAAGCACCATATTATTTCAGGGGTGCAGAAATAAATCTGTGAATAAATAACATTCAAGAGTTTTTTCAGGCAGAGTAAAAATATGAATGAATGGCACGAGACAAAAGCATATTTGTCAGGCACTGCACTGATAAATGCAGTTGTTGTTGTTGTTTTTAAATCACATTATTTTAAAAAGTGGTCATTTGGGAGGTTGATGTTGTTTGTGTTGGGCATGATGGCTCACACCTGTAATTCCAGTGCTTTGGGAAGTCGAAGCATGAGGATCACTCAAGGCCAGGAGTCAGAGACCAGCTTGGGCAACATAGTGAGATCCCCATCTCTACAAAAAATAATTTTTTAAAAAGTTAGCCAGGCATGGTGTTGTGTGCCTGTAGTACCTTATCAGTACTTGGGATGCTGAGCTGGGAGGATCCTTGAGCCCAAGAGTTCAAGGCTGCAGTGAGCCATGATTGCACTACTGCACTCCAACCTGGTGAACAGAGTGAGACTCTGTCTGATGTGGTTTGGCTGTGTCCTCTCCCAAACCTCATCTTGAATTGTAGCTCCCACAGTTCCCACCTGTTGTGGGAGGGACCTGGTGGTAGGTAACTGAATCATGAGGGGTGGCTCTTTCCCATGCTGTTCTCGTGATAGTGAATAAGTCTCACAAGATCTAATGGTTTTATAAAGGGGAGATCTCCTGCACACACTCTCTTGCCTGCTGCCATGTAAGACGTGACATTGCTTCTTATTCACTTTCTGTCAGAATTGTGAGGCTTTCCCAGCCAAATGGAATTGTTAGTCAATTAAACCTCTTTCCTTCATAAATTACCAAGTCTCAGGTAAGTCTTTATTAACAGCATGAGTACAGACTAATGCGCTGTCCCTAAAAAAATTAAACATTTCAAATTTGAGTTTTCAAGTTAAAGTAGTGTCATGTC
>NW_016107597.1:2595094-2609041 GCF_001604975.1 Cebus imitator
TGGTAAATAAATTTATAAAAATAAAGGCTGGTTGTTCAAATGTTCATAAGAAAATTTCAAATACATCTATAATATTTAGTCTTGCAAGAAATAGAAAATCATGTTTGTCTGGATGAGGTATGCCATTGTGGTTGTTGAAAGGGTTTTATGAATAGCTTTAAACAATATGTATTTTCTTATTTAATCTAGTAAAATATCACCTTTTAGGACTATTTCAGCAAAACAGAAAGAAATAATTTCCATTGGTCCAAGGCTTCTATACAGATTATAGAAAGAAAAAAAGTGAAAGCATTAGGTGTATTACTTGACTTTATTTCCTTTCTCTCCTTTATATGTCTGTAAACTACACTTTAAAAGTCTCTGAAAATTTCTAAGGATAAAAAGGACAGGACTGCTGTCCCTTGTCTGAGCTGCACTGCAGGAAGCCACTGTCTGTGCTCACAGGACTACAGTGAAAGCATTCATATCCCTGTGAAATCAAAGTGATTGGACATTGTCCTAACTATGATTAAAATTTTGTTTTTAAAAAGAGTGTGGATATGGTAGATATGTGCAGACATTCTTTTATCTTAAAGTGTAACAAATTACATAAATTAACTTCATGCTGAGAAGGAGAGATATTACTCAATTGTAAGAAATCTCATTTTGAGTGAGAACTATTGTACAATTTTCTCTGTGTTTTGAATGAAGCACTAAAGTGTGAATAAAAAAATACATATATTGCATTCTAGAAAGGAAAATAACGACTTCACATAAAACTTCTCAGGCTATCATTTTTCTGTTATTTTATGCAATTCAAAAGTGGCATGAGTGCAGATTGGAGAACTTTGTGAAAATTGTAAGTTTTCATTTTCAAAACAATACATTTAACAATTGCATTAGCAGTAAAGAGGCTTCTTCGGACCTATTGTTCATGATGACTGTGTCTTGATGTGGAATTTGAAAGAACTGTAGTATCAGCAGTCTGTGAACAATGTGAAAATCACCACCTAAGTCTATTGCAGGCACAATTCTTTTCCTTTTCACAGACCGGTAGAACTGATTTAAGACCTACAAAGTAATATGAGAAATAAGCTTTGGAAGCATATTTGTCAAACATTGGACTATGTGCAGCAATGTGAAGAGAATAAACCAATTCTAAAGATGTAGGCAACTTGACACTGTGAATATAAAACACGGACTCTAACACCCATGCTTTCTTATCTAAGCCTGCAAAATGTTCATACATAGGAGTTACATTCTTGGTAAAGGTGGGTGACTAAAATTGTATAGGATTTTTTAAAAATCAAACTTACCATTCAAAATTATAGGAAGGCTTGAATAAGCATTATCCACCTTCACAAAACAATAGCCTTAATTTAGTAATTATGCTATAAGAAATACAAGGAAATGAATGAAAGATAAATAACATTAGATTCCAAGGGTGAAAAATGTCATATAGTGGTGCATACTTATTCATAGTCTTGAAGAAAGATAGGAAAGAAAAGAAAAAGGAGAGACAAACAAGTGGAAACTTTTTTTTTTTTAATACCTTTATGCGCCTTTTGTATATCCCTGTGCTGGAAGGACAAGACAGGGGCATAAGGGGCAAACAAGCAGATTTGTCAGAATAGAATGTACAATCTCTGCAAGGGTGGCCTGAGGATAGAGCAAACTGCTCTTTCTGAGGTCCTACCCCCAAACACAAAATTGTTCTTTTGAGAACCATGCAAGAAATCTATGTGTAAAATATTTCAATGTTGTATATATTGCCAGGGTGTTCTATTAAATTAGTAGCAATGGACTTCTGTCCTTGACACAGTTATTGGGAATAAATTGACTTCCTAATGGACAAAATATATGAAACAGCAGCTTTCAGACATTGGACAACAGACAGTGTATTAGGGAGATCCCCAAGAACAGGAAAACTGATGAAGTGAGCCCTGGGATGACCTCACCTTTCTGCCATGAGTCAATTTCTGAAATTTGGTGCTTAGAGGAAGAACAAAAGCAGAGCATGTGGTTTCTCTGAGTTGAGGAGGAATTTGGGGAGGCTAAGATTTTGAAACAGAGTAGCAAAAAGAAGGGAGCTACACAGAGAAAGAGCTCTGGAAAACAACCTCGGGGGTTCCCTTGAGCCTGCAGCTGAGTACTATACCCATATATATAGTGAAGGTCTGCATGGTCACAGAGTGATCAGGGAATTCACAAGGAGCAACTTCCAGCAGATCAGGTATTTTTATCTATTTATGCTGCCTTTAAGCAATTTGAGATTTTCATCCCTGTTTTAGTGAAAAGGTGATGAATGATTTTTAGTTTGAGATGTTATTGGAACATGTAAGCAGGCATATGAAACTGACAAAAGAAGACACATTTTGAAAACAGCTTTGTTGCAGTATAAATAAATATAATTGTACTTATTTAATATATGTAATTTAATGAGTTTGGACATATACATACATGCGTGTTTAAAGTGGGTGATAGAACCTGAGATCCAGATCTGAGAGTCAATCCAACGAGATGGTAATTGAAGTCAATTTCCTCAATAGCCTCTTAGTGAAGGTATGTAAAGAAGTGTGAAAATGAACAATTACTAAGCATGCTTTGTGCCAGCACTGAGGTGGGTGCATTCATATGCTATGTTACCTTAAAACATCATAATAGTCCTATTAGCTAGGCAATTTAATCCCAATTGTAAGAATTAGATAATTGGAACTCAAAAAGACAAAGTAATTTTCTAAATGTTCCACAATTGGAACCAATAATTTACTCAAGATCTCATCAACAGTTGCTCAGACATGTGTACTGTAAAGCCCAATCTCATCCCACTAAAATAGACTGACAATGTTTCTGTATTGAGAATCAGAGAAGGGAAAAAAAATTGTCTTGATGCTCCCAAAAGCCTAACCTGGTCTCTGGGTACTTTAACCTGGTCTCCCAATACTCGCCTCTCATTCGCTCAGATCAGACATAATGACTCATGGGTGTTGCATGAAGACACAGAGCATGTTCCTACCTTAGGTGATGACCCTTATCATCCCTTCCAGAAACGCACATTCCCGGGATATCTTTGTGACTTACTTTCTGATTTCATTGAGGCTTCTGTTTAAATAATCATCCCCATGAAATACTGCCTTACGGTCCCATCTAAAATACGGATTTGTTCTTTCATTCTCAATCTTTTTTACTTTGCTTTATTTTGCTCCATAGCACTTTTTTCTTTTTCTTTTTTTCCTTTTTTTTATTTTTTTTTATTTTTGAGACGGAGTCTCACTTCATCACTCAGGCTGGAGTGCAGTGGTGCAATCTTGGCTCACTGCAATCTCCACCTCCCAGATTCAAGTAATTCTCCTGCCTTAGCCTCCCGAGTAGCTGGGACTACAGGTGCATCCCACTATGCCTGGCTAATTTTTGTATTTTCAGTAGAGATGGAATTTCACCATATTGGCCAGGCTAGTCTTGAACTCCTGACCTCATGATCCGCCCCCCTCAGCCTCCCAAAGTGCTGGGTTTGTAGGCGTGTGCCACCACGCCTGACCCATAGCATTTTTTCCTATCAGATAATGTGATATATACTTGCTTATGCTTTTATTTTCTACCTCCTCAATTAGAGCCAATCTCCATGAGGTCAAAGATGTTATCTGTTTTGATTATTGCTCACTCCCCAGTGCCTAGAATAGGGCCTGGCATATAGAACATTCTTGGTAAATTTATATCAGTGAATGCATGGACCTATCTTAGGTGACAGACCCTTTGAGAATCTGATTAAAATATATACTGCTCTAAATGCACATTTGCCTCCAACAAGTATAATCAATCTAGAAATTTTGCTTACATGGAGCTCAATTTGAAAACTAAAAAGTTGAGAAGTAAGGACTGTATTTTTTTAAAGGTAAAGGGATAATTAAATATAAAGGAATTATCAATTATGTTCACATAAGCCAGATAAATCAAAATAAATGAGCTTAATATTGCTACTTGATTTTGCAAAGAAGAAAATGAAGAACTTCAAGAATTCATGTTCTACATAGAGGAGGATAGATACGGAAGGACAAGGCATTAAACAACGTGCAAAGAGTGATTAGTGTCAGGTTAAAGACTATTTTGTATTAGAGTAAAGGGAAGCTATATTGGTCCCTAAAGATTAAAAAAAAAGGTGAAATTGCTTTCTCATTGATGCAGAAGTTTCTGGCAGAATTAAGAAAGACTAAATCAGCAGGTTTCTTGATATCTGTCCTGAAAATACAATGTAATGGTTCAGAGCACAGTGTCTGAAGAAAGAGCAAATTCCACCACTTACTGTGACTTTAAGAAAATCTCTTAAATTTATCTACATCTCAATTTCCTTATCTGTAAAATGGGTCAATAATAAGGTTGTTGTGATGAGCTAATATATATTATAAGATTTATATAGTAGATGGTACATGTAAAGCACCCAATGCATTTTACTTACTATTAATTTCTGTGTTCCATAAAGATAGTCCCATGTCTGTTATTGCTTATTATGCTTTGTATAACTGTTCAACATAATCCCTATCACATAGATAGCTTATATCATTATGCAATTATTGCATGATAAGTGAATATTTGTTAGGAAATATAATACTTGACAATAAATGGAAGAAAATAATTAGAACAGTAGCTAGAATCATGGTACAGTAAGGTAAACGTTTTTATTATCTAACAAATCATTTGTTAATTATTCTGTGAATTCAGCTGGACGGCACAGCTCTGCATCATGCAGTGTTGTCTGTGTTTACTAATGAATCTGTGGTAAGTTGGTGATCCATGGACTCACTCACATATCTAATGGTTAGTTGTTTGTCAGCAAGGTAAAGCGGGTATCTGTGCCATGTGTCTTTCATCCTTCAGCTGGCTAGCCTGGGGTTAGATAACATAGTGGTGATCACAGGGTTCCCCAAGATCAGCAAGGAGGCAAAGGCCAATATCAAAGCCCTTTTCACGTGTCTGCTTGCATCATATTTTCTATCATTCCATTGAGCAGAACAAGAACTATAGCTAGGTCTAGAGCCAGGGAAGTGGACCACTCAAGGCCAAAGCCAGTAACAGGGAAGGCAATCATTGGGGCCATTTACAGACATATTTAAAACATGCATAAGATAGATCTTATAATTGAGCATATTTAATGCAGAAGGAAAGTTGTTGAAAAAGAAGGCAAGATCGACTTTGGGAAGGAAAGGAGAGTGAACAAGACAAGGTAATATTTGAAGCCAGAGGAGATATATCTTCCTCTGAGATTAAAAAGAGAGATAAAACAGTGGGTATGAAGAGAGAAATGTTGCTTTGAAAAGAAATTTGGAGTTCACAGCATATTTCCCATATTTAGGAAAGTCTGATATCTTGGTCATCTGACATTTTCTCCTTCTGTTTTTCTTTATTATCTTTGTTGTTCCCTGAGGCACCTATTCCATTTGAGTTACAAACTTCTCTCATGTTGTATCAAATTAGAAGATTCAAAACCTGGAAAGTATTTTAAAATAGATTGACAGGCACTAGAAGAAATATCTTGAGAACCTCTTGCTGGCTCTGCACACATTCCAGATCATCTTAATTTGGCACTGCAGACTACAGAAATCTCTGAAGAGTGCATTTTTATATACATAATCTCCCTCCTAGTTAATATACTGGTCACTGGGCTCAAGCACAATAATAGACCCATTCCAATTTAACATCTCATAGAGATTCCCTTCCGTTCAATAGCTTTTTCCCAGTACCCATGAAGGCTTCAGTTTTAAAAGAATAGTTATTATAACAAAAAACTTTATTTTAAATATATTACTTTCAAATTTTGTTTAAAAGTAATACATGAATATACAATGAAATCTGAGTAGTGAAATCTTATTTAAATGAACAGAATGTTCCCTTCCCTAAAGATAACTACCATTAAGAGTATCTGTATCTCACCTGAAATTTAATTTTCTATGCATTTACACACACACACACACACCCCTTATCTTAGTCTGTATTGAGCTGCTATATAATAGAGTATTATAGACTGAGTAATTTATAATAAATGAATGTATTGGTTCATGCTAATGGAAACTGGGAAGTCCAAGATTGAGAGACTGCATCTGGTGAAGGCCTTCTAGCTGTTATTCCATAGCCAAAGAACAAAAAGAGGGGAATAGAGATCAAGAGGAGACTGAACTCCTCATTTTGTTAGGAAGGCACTCCCACAAGAAAGGCATTAATCCATTCATGAGGGCCGAGCCCTCATGGCCTAATCACCCCTTAAAGGTCTCACCACTCAATACTATCGCATTGAAGATTAAGTTTCCAACAAATGAAATTGATGGACACATTTAGGCCATAGTCCCCCTATATATGCATTTTTTAACAAGAGCAATTGGCAATAGCCTTGGGTTACCATATATTCAGTGAAGATTTTTGGCTGAGAGCACTTTACAGGACCGAATTATATTTACTGGAAATCAGATTGCTTAATTTTCCTTCCTTCCATTACCAGGGACATTATCTGGGACTACATCCAAATAAGTTTTTTACTAGACACTCAGTTTAATTGGGGTTTCTCAATAATTTTGTTCATTTTTAAATTATCGCAAAGTAACCTAAAGGAAGCTTACTGTGTAAATATAGCAACAGAATGGAAATTGTAGGGTCAAGAATCATGCTTTACACCAAAAACATTTCTTTTTATTTGAGAGACATTAAATTATTATCAAGTAGCTAGAAGTGTGGCATTCAACAGTAATCAGTTCATTGACTGCTTGTTTTGGTCATTTCATGTAGCTACATTTGTGGAACAAAATTCAGAGGCAAGGGTATTGGAAAGGTAATTAGGGTATTGATTTCATGGTTGTCATTAAGAAAAAATAAATAAATATAAACTCACAATAGGAAAGAAATTTAAGCAATTACTTTATTCATGGGGCAGATTGAATTTTTCATGCTGTTTAATAAAACACACCGGTGCTCTTTTTAAAAGAATGGCGAGTCCCTGATTTAGAAAAATTCAGAACAGCAAAACCTGTACTTAAAAACAGTAATAAAAACAAGAAGTGGTTGTTCACATTTTAAAAGACCCTTTATGTTATCAATGCATGATCACCAAATTATTCTATGCTAACTATTAAGTATGGGTCTAATTTCTAAAAGTTAAGCCTTATATTATCTCAACAATTTTAGAATAAATTTGTTGTTCTTCAACAAAGTACACAGAAAATGCTAAGAGGTCATGAGATCTCATGGTCTTGAAATAATTATAGGAATATAGCAATTAAGTATAATCCCTCCACCAAGAAAAGATGATAATATAACAAGATGAAAGAGGTTAAATACATTCAATTTCAACTACCTTTGTTAGTGCATAGAAGTAAATATAAATGTTACCCCAAATAGTTAATAATAAGAGCATATGTTTCAATTTAAGAATAATGTATATGATCTTTTGCATCAACTATACATGTTTGATTTGACTTGTAGAAATATTTCAATATTTTTAAATTTCATATGTTTTAGTGGATGAAGAGAGAAAAGACTTTAAAATGTCCTTTTCCACATTTTCTTCCAAATGTAGAAATTCATAATAAACCATGTTAACAATTTAAAGACACCAGTCTGGATTTGTCATTTAATATTTTGATTATAATTATTATAAAATATCTTGAGCTATTCCAACCTTACATTGTTTTGTGCTCTCTCAATTTACCAAATTTAGAAAGAATAAAAGTTGGAAAAGAGAAGGTAACAGACTAAATTTCACATATAAGACGGTAGCCACATCCTACAGATAAATTCTATACCATTTTACCTGCAAAAGTATTATTTAATGTCCTAGTACTAACCTTAAAACAATCAGTCAAAGCCAAGATAACAGTGCCTGATCTCTATGTTATTATATAGGCATATCTCATTTTATTGCATTTCACTTTATTGCGTTTTGCAGATATTGTGTGCTTTTTCTTTAATTTTTGTTGGTACATAGTAGGTGCATATATTCATGGGGTACATAAGATATTTTGATTCAGGGATACAAAGTGTAATAATCATATCAGGTTAAATGGGGTAGCCATCACCTCAAACATTTATCCTTTCTTTGTGTTACAAACCATCCAATTGCAATCTTTTAATTTTTTTTAATGTACAATAATTATTGACTGTAGTCACCCTGTTGTGCTGTCAAATACTAGATCTTATTCTATCTAATTATATTTTTGTACCCATTAACTATTTCCATTGCTCCCCCACATTCCTAATACCACCCACAGGCTCTGATAATGATGTTTCTATTCTCTATTTTGATAAGCTCAACTGTTTTAATATTTAGCTCCAACGGGTAAGCGAAAGCATGTGATCTTTGTTTTTCTGTGCCTGGCTTATTTCACTTAACAAAATAACTTCCAATTCCATCCATATTGTGGCAAATGACAGGATCTCATTCTTTTTTATGGCTAAATAGTACTCCATTGTGTATATGCAACACATTTTCTTTGTCCATTCCTCAGTTAATATAATGATTTCCTTTCTTTTGAGTATATGCCTAGCAGTGGGATTGCTGAATTATATGGTAGCTTTCTTTTTAGGTTTTGGGGAACCTCCAAATTGTTCTTCATAGTGGTTGTACTAACTTACATTCCCAAAGAGAGCAAACAAGGTTACTTTACTCCACATCTTCGCCAGCATTTTTTTTTTTTTTTTGCCTGTCTTTTGGATATAAGCCATTTTAACTGGGATGAGATATGCCTCATTGCAGTTTGGATTTACAGTTCTCTGATGTTAATAATATGCAGCACCTTTTCCTATAACTGTTTTCCATTTGTATATTTTTTGAGAAATGTCTGTTCAGATCTTTTGCCCATTTTAAATTGGATTTTTAATTTTTTTTCCTACAGAGTTGTTTGAGTTCCTTATATCTTCTGGTTATTAATCCCTTCTCAGGTGGGTAGTTTACAAATATCTTCTCCCATTTTTCAGGTTGTCTCTTCACTTTGTTGACTGTTTTCCTTGCTGTGCAGAAGCTTTTTAACTTGATGTGACCCCATTTGTCCACTTTTGATTTGGTTGCCTGTGCTTGTGGGCTATTGTCCAATGTCTTGGGGAGTTTTTCCGATGTTTTATTTTAGTAGTTTCCTAGGTTGAGGCTTTTGAATTAAGTTATTTATTTAAGATCAAGTTTTGCTCTTTTTGCCCAGGCTGGAGTGCAGTGATGCGATCTTGGCTCACCACAACCTTTGCCTCCCAGGTTCAAGTGATTCTCCTACCTCAGCCTACCAAGTAGCTAGGATTACAGGCATGTGCCACCATGCCTGGCTAATTTTTTTGTATTTTTTGTAGAGACAGGGTTTCTCCATGTTGACCAGGCTGATCTCTAATTCCCGACCTCAGGTGATCTGCCTGTTTTGGCCTCCTAAAGTGCTGGGATTATGGGCATGAGCCAACAAGCCCAGCCTTAAGGTTTTTTTGTTTTTTTTTTTAAATCAATTTTGACTTGATTTTTGTACATGGTGAGACACAAAAGGCTAGTTTCATTCTTCTGCATATAGACCAGCTTTCCCAGCACCATTTATTGAGGAAACTATCTTGTCCCCAGTATATGTTCTTGGCACTATTGTCAAAAGTGAGTTCCTTGTAAATGTATGGATTTATTTCTTGGTTCTCTATTGGTTCCCTTGGTCTATGTGTCTGTTTTTACGTCAATATCACGCTATTTTTGTTACTATAGCTCTGTAATATTCTTTGAAAGCAGGTAATGTGGTTCATCCAGTTTCATTGTTTTTGCTCAGGACAGCTATGGCTATTCTGAGTCTTTTTTAGGTCCATATATATATTAGGATTATTTTTTTCTATTTTTGTGAAAGATGTCATTGATATTTTTATAGGGACTGCATTGAATCTGAAGATTGCTTTGGGCAGTATAAACATTTTAACAATATTGATTCTTACAATCCAAGAACATAGAGTATATTTCCTTTTTTGTGTATCCTCTTTAATTTCTTGCATTGATATTTTACAGTTTTCATTGCAGAAATCTTTCACTTCTTTGGTTAAGTTACCAGGACTCTGTCTGTTACCATGTCCCACTGTAGCTGAGCTAGTATCCAATTTGCAAGACAAAGTCCTCTTTACTTTTTCCTCTCTTCTCTTTCTGCAGAGCAAAAGCATCTCTCATAGTGCTGTGAACTGTGCTGCCTGGGGTTGGGAAGGGGTGACACAAGCACTCTCTTGGCCTCTCTAGCACGTGTCTCCTTAGGTCACATGCACCCCCAGTTCACTGGCTTTGAGCCCAGCATAGCACCAGGACTTATCTAGAAAATGCAGTCCTCGTGGCCTAGACTGTTGGTATGGAGGATTCACCTCTGACTAGTGCTGGTCTAAATACTTTCTCTTTGGATGTTGGCTGAATTCTGCCCCATGCCGCTTTTCACTGTGACAGGGTGGCACTGAGTTCCAATACAAAGTCTCACAATCACTGTGCTCTCCCTCCTCCAAGCACACAGATTATTTTTCTGCATGACACAGTCACTGCCAGGGATGGGGGCGCAGTGGTGTAAGTCCTGCAAGATTGTCTTTCCTACTCTCTTCAGTGCCTCTTTTCTTTAATATGATGTTAAAACCTGGTACTGTGATCACTCACCTCATTTTTGGTTCTTATGGAAGTGCTTTTTTGTGTGTGTGGATTGTTGTTCAATTTGGTGTTCCTGCAGGGCTGGGGGTATGATTATTGAACTGCAGATACTGCATTTTTTACAAATGGAAGATTTGTGACAGGCTTGTGTTGAGCAAGTTTATTGGCACCCTTTTTCCAACAACATGTTCTCACTTCATATCTTTGTGTCACATTTTGGTATTTATCACAACATTTTAAAAGTTTTCATCACTATTATATCTGTTATGATGATCTGTGATCAGTTATCTTTAATTTCACTCTTGTAATTTTTGGGGGGTATCATGAACCTCATCCATGTAAGTTGGTGAACTTTATTAATGAATGATGAATGCTGTGTGTGTTCTGACTGTGCCACTGATCGGCAATTGCCCTGTCTTCCTCCCTCTCCTTGGGCCTTCATATCCTGTCAACAATATTGAAATTGGCCAATTAATAACCCTCCAATAGCTTCTGAGTGTCCAGTAGAAGGAAGAGTCACATTTGTCTCACTTTAAATCAAAAGCTAGACATCATTAAGCTTAGTGGGGAAGGCATGCCAAAAACTGAAATAAGCTGAAGTCTAGGTCTCTTACATGAAACATTTAGTCCAGTTGTAAATGCAAATGAAATTCCTTGAAGGAAATTAAAAGTGTTACTCCAGTGAAAATATGAATGATAAGAAAGTAAAACCGCCTTATTGATAATACAGAGACAGTTTTAGTGGTCTGGATAGAAGATCAAACCAGCCACAACATTCCCTGAGGCCAAAGACTAATTTATAGCAAAATTCTAACTCTCTTTAACTCTATTTAGGCTGAGAGGTGAGGAAGCTAAAGAAGAAAAGTTTAAGACTAGCAGAAGTTGGCTTATGAGTTTAAAGGAAAAAAGTCATCTCCATAACATAAACGTGCAAAGTAAAGAAGCAAGTGCTGATGGAGAAGCTGCAGCAAATTATCCAGAAGATCTAGTTAAGACAATTGATGAAGGTGGCTATATTAAACAATAGGTTTTGAGTTGACCCTTGTTCAACACAGGCTTGAACTGTGCAGGTATATTTATATGCAGATTTTCTTTCTCCTCTGCCACCCCTGAGATTGCAAGAGCAACTCCTCGTGGCCCTCCTCAATGTGAAGATGACAAGGATGAA
Organism: Cebus imitator; assembly: GCF_001604975.1. NCBI lineage: Eukaryota > Metazoa > Chordata > Mammalia > Primates > Cebidae > Cebus > Cebus imitator. The sequence goes on from NW_016107597.1 coordinate 2,606,848, forward strand.
GACCTTTATGATGATCCACTTCCACTTAATAAATAGTAAGTATATTTTATCTTTCTTGTAATTTTCTTAACATTTTATTTTCTTTAGCTTACTTTATTGTAAGAATACAGTATACAATCCATACATCATACAAAATATGTGTTAGTTAACTGCTCATGACACCAGTAAGGCTTCCAGCCAACACTAAGCTAATAGAGTTAAGCTTTCAGGAAATCAAAAGTTATATGTAAACCTTTTACTGCATGGGATGTTAGTACCCCAACTGCCACATTGTTTAGAGGTCAACTATACTAACTGCCCTTCTGGAAGAAGATTCAATCTAAAACTTTCATAGTTAATAGAGAAGGAGTCAGTTCCTGGCTTCAAAGTTTCAAAGGAGAGGTTGTCTCTCTCATTAGAAGTGAAGGCAACTGGTGACTTTAAGTTGAAGCCAGTGCTCATTTACCATCTTGAATATGCAAGGACTTTTAAGAAGTATGCTAATTCTACTCTGCCTATGCTCTATAAATAGAACAACAAAGCCTGAATGACAGCACATCTGTTCACACCATGGTTTACGGAATTTTTTAAGCCCACTGTTGAGACCTACTGCTCAGTAAAAAGATTCTTTCAAAATATTGCTGTTCATTGACAATGTACCTGGACACCCAAGAGCATGGATAAAACATATGAAGAAATTCATGTTATTTTCTTACCTGTCAACACAACCACCATTCTGCAACCAATGGATCAAGGAGTAATTGTGACTTTCAAATCTTATTATTTAAGAAATACATTTTAAAGGGCTATAATTGCCATATATAGTGATTTTGCTGATGGATCTAGGCAAGGTAAATGGAAAACCTTCTGGAAAGAATTCATCATTCTAGATGCCATTAAGAATACCTGTGATTTATGGGAAGAACTCAAAGTATCAACATTAACAGGAATTTGGAAAAAGTTGATTCCAGCTCTCATGAATTTGAAGGGTTCAAGACTTTCTTGAGATGAAATCTACTTCTGGTGCAGATTCTGTGAACATTGTTGAAATGAAAGCAAAATATTTAGAATAATCCATATACTTAGTGGATAAAGCAGTAGGAGCAGAAGATTCACTCCAATTTTGAGACAAGTTTTACTGCATATAAAACGTGAATGAACAGCATCACTGACTATAGATAAATCTTTCACAAAAGGAGGAGCCAATCTGTGTGACAAACTTCATTGTGGTCTTATATTCAGAAATTGCCACAGCCACCTCAGTTTTCAGCAACCACCACCCTGATCAGTTGGCAGATTGAGGCAAGAAACTCCATGAGCAAAAAGATTATGACTCATTGAAAACTCAGATGATTGTTATTGTTAAGCAATAAAGTATTTTAAATTAAGATATGTACATTGTTTTTTGATATAATGCTATCTCACACTTAATAGATGACAGTATATTATAAATGTAACTTTAACATGCATTGGGAAACAAAAAAAAATCATGTGATTCACTTTATTGCAATATTCGCTTTATTGCAGTTGTCTGGAATTGAACCTGAAATATCTGAGGCATGCTTGTAATTCCTGTTTAAAGGCACCAGATATTTCAAATAGTTGAAAGACAATGATGTTAGAGTGGAATGCCTGTGGTAACACTTAAGAAGAATGACAGAATTGCACATGTGATTGTATTGTTAGAGATTTTAAATTGGTAATTAGGGTTGTAGAATCTTTTCAGTATTTCCACTCAGGTATTTTTTCTTCTACTCCAGTACTTAAAAATCTAAGAGAATGAATAAGAAACAAACACACAAACAAAAACTCATGAGATACTCTATTACAGTCTATATATCTATGGCAATTAGTTTCTTGTAAAACTTACAAATTCTGTAAGGATATTCACAAATAGGTAAACATTGGCATCATGAAAATCTAGCAACGTTTGAGAATAGATGTTAAAAGCTATGGAAACTTACTCAAAGCATAATATGAGAGAAAGTAAGAGCTTTATATTCAGACAATTCTACTTCCGTCATTTGTAAATAGTAGAGCTATAATAATTAGCATTAATCAAGTACCAATGGTGTTTTAAAACAATGATGTAAAAGCTGAGATTCTTAAATTCCTCGTCCTTCCTTTCCAAAGTTAAGGAAATACTCTTAACTTTGTTGTGAACGTGCTTACCTTACATTAAGTACCTGACACATGACAGAGCTCACTAAAGTTT
>NW_016107597.1:2609138-2620610 GCF_001604975.1 Cebus imitator
TTTGTTTTGTTTTGTGTTTGAAGCGGAATCTCGCTCTTTCACCCAGGTTGAAGTGAAGTGACATGATCTCAGCTCACTGCAACCTTCACCCCCTGGGTTCAAGCGATTCTCCTGCCTCAGCCTCCCAAGTAGCTGGAACTACAGGCATACGCCACCATGCTTGGCTAATGTTTGTATTTTTAGTAGAGATAGGGTTTCACCATGTTTGCCAGGCTGGTCTCAAACTCCTGACCTCAAGTGATCTACCTGCCTCAGCCTCCTAAAGTGCTGGGATTACAGGTGTGAGCCACCACGCCCGGCCATTTTCTTCTCCTTTTGGTTAGAAAATATTTAACAGCTTAACAATACATGTTCATTTATTCTAGCCACAGATTTTACGTAAAATGATATTTTTATAATTCAGAATAAGTACATTTAATTTTGAATCCTTCCTTCCTTCTTTTCTTCCTTCCTTCTTTCCCTCATTCTTTCTGTCTTTATATTTGTTATTCCCATGATATATCTAGATCTCCTTAAGTCATAGCAAAAAATGTATAACACACATTCTTATACATAGCTATAGATTCTCCTAAGTAATGTGATTTGCCTTCACATTAGTTCATTTAAGTACCTAACATGTAACAAATACTATGTCAGCTCATGAGGATGGAAAACTGAACTAAGATTTATGCCTTCAAGAAAGTTAGGACTTAGTGGCAAAGTCAAGAAATCATCGACCACAACATACTGTGATAAGGGGCTTAGGATTATGCACAACATATAAAGGAAGCAGGGTATGAGGAGGAGTATGGGGTGATAATGAATGTCTAATGACATGAGGAAGAGTGTTCAAATAAGTCATTTTAAAGGAAGAGACTTGAGGTAAGTTTTACCAAAAGAGTATCAGTAAGTCAAATCGAGAAGAGGAAAAGAGACAACTGAAGAAGTTGAACAGCATTGCGAAAACATGGGCGTGTGAAGCAACAAGATGCTTCTTCCAGGAAGACTACTGTGGAAGATGGTATTTTTAAAAATATCTGCCACAGTGTTTGCAGACTCACATGCTTTTTACAACTTTACCATTCCTTCATTCATAAGAGGTGCAGTGTGGTTTCTCCCCTGTTGAACCTAAGCAGGCTTTAACAACTGCCTCATTAATAAAGAATGGCAGACCTGACACTATGTGACTTATGAGGCTAGATCATGAAAAGTGACACAGTTTATTCCATTTCCCCTTTGAAACATGTTTTCAGAGTCCTGAACTACCATATAAGGAGTTCAGCCTACTTAAAGCTTCTGTGATGAAGCGAACACATAGAAATAGGGGAGAGGAATGAGGATCTCCAGTTGTTCCAGCCCCCAGCTCTTCAGGACTTCCAAGCCCCAATATGTAAGTGACATCTCACCATAGACACAGAAATAACTGAAATTTCTTGAGAAATCCTGAATGAGAACTACCCAGCTGAGGCAGCCTATACTCAGAGACATACGAGGTAATAATATTAAGTGCTTGCAATTGCTTTAAACTCCTGTTGTGGGATGGTTTATTATTTAGCAGTAGGTAACTAATACAATTTCCTTGACTATCTTCTCCTCTTGTATATGGATGAGGAATGTTTTCTATCCATTTATTTATTTGACAAGATCCTTTACTAGTCTTTAAGTTCCTGGATCAGAGGTCCCAGGCCTATCATGATCACTGTTGCCTAGCACAGTGCCTGGGGCATAGTATGTATTCAATATATCACTATTTAAATAAGGCATAAATAAATGGAGTAGCTTTGCATGTTTAGAAAGAGTGAAAGGAGTGGGAGCCATGGGAGATTAGCCTACTGAGGCAGATAAGAGACAAATCATGAGCAACATTATGTACTAAGCTAAGGCATTTTCTTTTTTTGAAAGTTATAGGCACTTGTAAAAGGAGAATTTAAAGAGTAAAGCGACATAATCAGACTTGCACTTAGGAAGATCACAGCAGTAGTGGTATGAGGGATAGAATAAGATCAGAATAAGGAATACAAATAGTCTATATGGGGAAGATCTGGTCTAAAAGATATTTTGAGATATCAAAAATAAAAGGTAGATACTAGAATATCAAGAATATAAAATTTACATAATATATTTAATGGCAACCTTCTGCCATATGGGCTTTCATTTACAGCAAAAGTTAATTATGTCTCTTACATATGCCCCTTTAGGACGATTTTTTAAAGTTTCTTTATTTGATTTTGCATTGTCTTCATAATTATTGATCATTTCTAACAGGCAGAAATCAGTCCCAAAAGTACCATATCCCAGAGATAAGTAAGTGTGCCTTATGTATTAATTTCTCGTGATCTCAAGCAGGTAATAGTCTTGAGCTAAGTTACCATGCTAATCATTTGGGAAATGAATTTCTTAGCTACTCATATGTCCTCTAAACTTTAACATCCTCTTTCTTTGGAAAATATGTTTTCCAATCAACTTAGTTATTATTATTATTAGCAACTTTGAATCTTCAATATTAAAAGAGTACCTGTTTTCTACCGGACCCATTAACCATGAAACACTAGCAACTGTGCCATATTTCCAGTTTCTTTGAATGAACAGTTCCACGGGATGAGAACGTGCGGGGTTAGATGAGAAGTGGGGAGTGGAAAGGAAGATGAGATCATGATTAACTTTGGAAAAGAAGAATAATCTTTAAGCAGAGAAAGACCAAAAGTCCCTAAAAGGAAGGAGTAATATTCTACTACTAAAATTAAGATAAGTGGACCTAAGAACCAGAGCAGATTCAAGGATCAATCCACAGAACTAGAGGGATGTGGCAAACATGGCTGGTAACTTCTCTTAGTCCATTTATGCTACTGTAACAGAATACCACAGACTGAGTGCCTTATAATATAAACAACAGAATTTTCTCCCAGTTCTGGATGCTGGGAAGTCCAAGATACAAGTGCTGGCAAATTTGATGTCTGGGCACATTCCTCATAGACAATGCCTTCTCACTGTGTACTAGCATAGTAGAAGGGGCAAGAGGTCTCTCTCTGGCTTATTTATTTTTTAAATGGAGTCTCACTGTGTTGCCCAGGCTGGAGTGCAGTGGCACGATCTCAGCTCACTGCAACCTCTGTCTCCTGCGTTCAAGGGATTCTCCCGCCTCAGTCTCCCAAGTAGTTGGGATTGCAGGTGCATTCCACCATGCCTGGCTAATTTTTGTATTTTTAGTAGAGACGGGGTTTCACCACGTTGGTCAGGCTAGCCTTGAGCTGCTGAGTTCAGGTGATCCGCCCCACCTTGGCCTCCCAAAGTGCTACGATTGCAGGTGTGAGAGACACCGTGCCCAGTCCCATAGGCTTTTTTTTACAAGGTCACTAATCCTATTCATAAGGACTCCTCCCCCATGGCCTAATCACCTCCCAAAGGCCCCATCTCCTAAAACCATCCCTCAGGGGTTAGGATATCACCTTATGAATTTCGGAGGGACATAAACATTCAGAACCTAGCACTTATCAAATATCTATTCTCTTTTCTATTAAATTAGAACCCCAACTGTTTAGGCAATGTATCCAGTGAAAAAAATCACATTTCACACGTTTTTAGCTAAGGATGACTGTAACATAGTTAAGGCTAAGATATACATGAAAGTTGCTAGATGTTTATAGAAACTTCTATAAATTCTTTTTAAAAGGGTAGACTCAATTGCTCAACTGAACTATATTTGAAGAGGTCAGAGAGGAGAGAGAGAGAGAGAGAGAGAGATTAAGGTGATGTTAAGGAATTCGTGCATGTGATTTGTGGGAGCTGGCAAGTGCAGGCCAGCATGCTGGAATTTCAGGCAGGGTTTCTAAGTGGCAGCCTTAAGGCAGAATTCCTTTTCCTTTCAGAAAAACAACTTTGCTCTTAAGGCCTCCAACTCATTGGAAAAGTCCAATCCACATTATGGAGGGCGATCTACTTAAATTCAGCTGATTGTAAATGCTAATCATATATTTAAAATTATCTTCTATTGCAGTGAGCAGAGATTGTGCCACTGCACTCCAGCTTGGGTGACAAAGTCAGACTTCAACTCAAAAGAAAAAAAATTACCTTCTAGACTACTGTTTGACCAAACAACTAGGTACCATAACCTAGCCAAGTTCACACATATAATTAATCATCACATTCTCCAAATCCTTTGAAGCACTGTTTAGTTAGGTTTGTATTACATAACACAAGTATAGAACCTGTAATTGCTATGAGCAAGAGAAAGAGGGCACATCTGTAACATCAGCAGTTGTAGATGCTAAGAATGGAGTATGACAAACAATGGGAATTGGGAAAAGGGAGGACAAAAATTAATAAATAATCCTGTATCTCCTTTACCTTAGCTTATGCTCACATCAGCTGATGTTCACTTTTTAAACATTAAGGGGTCTGAATCTAAAGGTTTGTTATCTCCTGACCCATTAAGGTAGACAAAGCAGCAAGAATGGCCATAATAAAATAAATCAAAAATAATAGATGTTGGTGTGCATGTGGCGAAAAAGGAACACTTCCACACTGCTTGTGGGAATATAAATTAGTACAACCACCATGGAAAACAGTGTGGAGATTCCTTAAAGAACTAAAAGTAGAACTACCGTTTGATCCAGCAATCCCACTGCTAGGTATCTACCTAGAGGAAAAGAAGTCATTATACAGAAAAGATACTTGCACACGCATGTTTATAGCAGCACAATTCACAATTGCTAAACTGTGGAACCAGCCCAAATGCCCATCAATCAACAAGTGAATCAAGAAACTGTGGTACACGTGTGTGTGTGTGTGTGATGGAATATTATAAAAAGGAATGAATTAATGGCATTCACAACAACCTGGATGAGATTGCAGATTATTATTCCAAGTGAAGTAACTCAGGAATGGAAAACCAAACATCAAATGTTTTCTTAAGTGGGAGCTAAGCTATGAGGATGCAAAGCCATAAGAATGACACAACAGACTTTGGGGACTTGGGGAAGGGTGGGAGGGGGGTGAGGGATAAAAGACTACAAATTGGGTTCAGTTCAGTGTGTACTTCTTGGGTGATGGGTGATCTCACAAATCACTACTAAAGAACTTACTCATGTAAACCAAATAACCACCTGTTCTGCAAACACCTATGAAAATAAAAAATTTAAAAATTTTTAGAAAAGATAGACAATGCACCAGTCACTGTTCTCCCTCTTCCCCTATTTATTATGATTATTATACCATATCATTATAATGATTAGGCAAAATGCATTGAGTTACTGAGTCAACCATTTGAATACATATGAATAAGAAATGAGGTAAGTTGGAACCCTAGTAATCACTCTAGTCTCTGCTTCAATGATTTTGACATTTTAAAACTTCATATATAAGCAAAATCATGTAGTATTTGCCTTTCTGTGCTTGGCTTATTTTATTTAGTACAATATCCTCCAGGTTCATTTATGTTGTTACAAATGACAGAATTTCCTTCTTTTTATGGCTGAATAATTTCTCTCTGTGTGTATATACACACTAATTTATATACCCCAGCAGTGTACAAGAGTTCCCTTTTCTCCACAGCGTCGCCAACTCTTATGTTGAGTCTTTTTGATAATAGCCATTCTAACAGGTGTGAGGTGACATCTCATTGTGGTTTTGATTTGCATTTCCCTGATGTATAGTGATGTTGAACATTTTTTCATATACTGTTGGTCATTTGCATGTCTTCTTTTGAGAAATGTCTATTCAGGTATTTTGTTCAATTTTTAATTGAGATTTTTCTTTTTGCTATTAAGTTGTATGAGTCCCTCATACAATTTGGTATCAACCACTTATCAGATATATGTTTGCAAATATTTTCTTTTTTTCATTTTGTTATTTTCTTTACTATGCAGAAACTTTTTAGTTTGATGTAGTCCTGCTTCATCTTTGCTTTTGTTGCCTATACTTTTGGTGTTATGTGTAAAAAGTCATTTTCAAGACCAAGTCCATCTTTTCTTCTAAGAGTTTTGTGGTTTCAGGTCTTACATTTAAGTCTCTAATTCGCTTCGAGTTAATTTTTATGGATGGTGTAAGATAAGGATCTTATTTTATTGTTATGCCTGTAGATATCTAGTTTCCCGACAGTTCATTAAAGAGACTATCCTTTCCCCATTATGTATTCTTAGCACCCCTGTTAAAGATTAGTTGATTATACATATATCGATTTATTTCTGGACTCCCTATTCCATTGGTTTATGTTTCCGTTTTTATACTATTACCATACTGTTTTAAATACTAAAATTTTATAATATAGTTTGAAATCAAGAAGGGAAACATAGTGCCTCTACCTCTACTTTTTAGAGGTATTCATTCTTACAATCTATGGAAATGGGATATCTTTCATTTCTTTGTATCATCTTCAATTTATTTCATTGATGTCTTATAGTTTTAAGGTGCAGATCTTTCAACTCCTTGGTTATATTTATTGATAATTATTTTATTCTTTTTGATGCTACTGTAAATGTAGTGTCCTTCGTTTCTTTTTTGGGATAGTTTATTTTTAGTGTGTAGAAATACAACTGATTTTTGTATGTTGATTTTGTATACTGCAAATATTCAATTTGTTTATTAGTTCTAATAGTTTTTGGTGGAGTCTTTAGGGTTTTCTACATAAAAGATAATTGAAAATTATCTCTGCAAACAGAGACAATGTCCTGTGCTTTCCAAATAGCTTGCTTTGGTCTTGGTATTCATTAGCGTTTCCCAACGTCCTATATGGATTCCAAACCCTCCATAAAGGCACTTTTGTCAGTGGATGGCTGCCAAATTCTTGTTGCTCACCCACTGCAACAAGAAGAACATTGAACAAGAAAACATTGGGGGATTTTGGTGGGGTACCTGCTATTTCGTCAACTTGCTGATGTAACTATTTCACTTTAATTTTTGAATGATATTTTTATCCTGCATAGCATTATTGGTTAATAAGGATTTTTTTTTCTCAGTAAGTACTTTAAAGATATTACTCCTATTTGAATATTTTCTGATGAGAAATCTGCTGTCTTTCTTATGTTTGACTGGCTATAAATACTGTTTCTCTTTTCTCCAGATGACTTCAATTTTTTTTTTAGTCTTGTTTTTTAGCAGTTTGACTGTGATATGCTTAGGTATGCTCTTCTTTGTATATATCCTGGTTGATATTCTCTGAGCTTCTTGGATTTGTGGATTGTTGTCTTTCATTAAATTTGGGGAAATTATCTATCAATATATTTTCCAACATTTTTTCTCCTCTCATTTCCCTTTCCTTGTTTCATGTCTCTGTGTATATATTGTACTGTATTATTGCTTTCCGCAGCTGTTGAATGCAATATTTTTTCCCACTAATTCTTTTCTTTTTCATTTTATGCCTCAATTTGGTTACTTTCTTTGGTTTTTCTTTCCTTTGTAAAAATTAAACTGTTTAGGAATAACTTAACATTTACAGAAAAGTTACAGATATGGTATAGATCTCCCATATATGTTGCCTAGCTTCCTCTAATGTTAACATTTCACACAATCATGGTACATTTGTCACAACAAAGAAATTAACACTGAGACAATACTATTAACTAAAGCACACACTTTTTTAAAAATAAGATTTCAACAATTCTTCCACAAAATTTATTTTACTGTCCCAGGATCCAATCTAGGATACCACATTGCATTTATTCATCACATCTCCTTAGTTCACTGAAGTACGTGGTATATTCTGTCTTTGATTTTCATTACTTTGACACTTTTGAAGAATATTTGTCAAGCATTTTGTAGAATGTACCTCAATTTAGGTTTGAAGTTTTCTTCTGATTATATTGGGGTTATAGGTTTTTGGAAACAATATCACAGAGTTGAAGTGCTCTTCACAGCACATCACATCACATCACATCACATCACATCAGGGAGGACATGATACTAACATGACATCATTTATGATGCTTATCTGGATCACATGGCTAGCATGGTGTCTTCCAGTTTCTCCAATGCAATGTCAGCATTTCCCCTTTCTGTAATTTTTTGGAAGCAAGCCACTAAGTCCAGCCCACACTCAAGGGGTGGAGAATAAGCACCTGTCTTGGAGGGAAGATAGTTACTTATTTATTTGAAATTTTTTGTAAGGAATATTTGTCTTTTCTCCATTTAATTATTATTCAATAATTTTAAAAAATCAGTGTGTATTCATGGATATTTATTTTTTTCTATGAGTTATAATCCAATTATTTATTTGGTTGCTCATTTTATCCTAGCTTTGGCATCTGGGAGCTTTTTCAGATTGGTTCTTGCATTCTTTGGATATGTACCCATTGTTTTTGTTTTTATATCTAGTTGAAATAGTTATAGTTAATATTATATTATCTTTATATCTGACAATGCAAGATGCTTCAGGTACATCTAGGACTTTCTCTTCCCAGCCCTACAGTCAGCCATTTTTCCAAGGAATCCTGGTTTCTTTTACAGGGGAATAGTATTTACAAACCGAGATCTGGGCACTGAGTTTGGACACTATTTTTATCTGTCTTCAAGTTCACTTTTCTCAACTCTGCTGATGACCCAATAAAATAAGTTATTTCTCTTTCATGTTGGGTTTTCACTAACATTTCCATTTTATTATCTTTTATAGTTTCTAACTCTGCTGAAATTCATTATCTGTTTATGTATCTTTTCCATTGTATCCTTTAGCTTTTTTAATGATAATTTAAAATATAACATATTGGAGAGTCCTTTTTCCATAGATCTAACATCTGAGACACCTTTGTATATGAATCTTTTGGCTGCTTTTATCTCCTGACAAAGGATTTTGGTTTTTCTTGCTTTGACTTTCTGTGTACTGTTTATCTCTTCACGTGAAAACATTTTTCTTTGCTTCTGTGTGTTTGTGCATTTTTAATTATATGCCAGACATTATGTCTAAAAGAATAGTAGAGACTGTGTTAAACAGTATTTATACCTGGAAATGGCTATGCCTCTTTTTCTGTTAGGCTGTTAGTATGGAGGGTTGAGTTTATCTAAAAGTAGCTTAGTTGGTTCAGGTTTTGTTATTGCTATATTTACCTTCATTGCACCATTGGTTTCAAATTCTTCCAGTGGAGCTTTGTTTCTACATTGTCTTTAGTGTGATGCCTGGAGTGCTACAGGGTTTTTCTCAGCGTTCTTCCTATACCCCTGTCTTTCACCTGGCTCTGCATGCTTGTAACCCAGAAGGATATTCCTTTGTACACTGGTGCCCCATCCCTAGTGGTAGGCTCTTACATGGTGCACGTCTTATGGATACAGGAGAAATTTCTCTTTCTCCTGCTCAGTCATAGGCAGAAGGTAGATCTATATAATATCCTCAGATATAGATCTGTATCAGTGTTCTAGTTCTCCTTCAGTGGCACACAATCTTATTCTGCCTTCCACTCAATGCTATCTCTATAATGCCTTGTAAATCAGCCATGTACCAGTGGGAATCTTCAGAATTAGTGAGTTTCCTGTCCTTCTCTGAGCAATGGGAGACTTCTACTTTCCATTAGTGCCAAATCTTGCACAAAAGCAGATTTCCTATTCTTCCCCCAGTGGTAGATGACTTTTGAATAGGGTCAGTACAGAAAACTCACAAGAGTGGGTTTTCTATTCCTTACCCATCAGCAGCCAAATTTTGCCCATAATGGAAGGGATGGGAGAGTTTTCTTCCTCTTCCCTAGTGGCAGGTGACTTTTCCTATCAAAGCATGGTTACGTTCTAGATATGAGCAGGTTTCTTGCCATTTTTCATTGGCCAATCCCCTATGTGTCATGTCAGAGAGGAGATCCTGATGTAGGTATGTTTTTCAGGTTTTGTGACTGTGACTAGGTAGCGGCTGCTCACCACTGTATACACAAGTAAATTCTGAAACACACATGAAATTCTTCTAGTACTTTTGCTTGACCTTCAAACACTGGCAGGTTCTACATGCCTATACAACTAAGAAGGTAACTGATTTACCCCAACCATTATGGTGAGCACTGGGGAAAGTTCACAAAACAGAATTAGCAACTGAATATAAACTGGTATTGTGTATGTCATTCTTAAGGTTTTTAAATTGTCATGCTAACATGTCTGTGGCATTTAATGGTTTATTAAAATTTCATTTACCGTTTTCTTACTGCTTTCATGTCCCTTCCTTCTATATTCTGGCAAAGGTAAAACAATTCCTGTGTCCCTAAATTTCCTCAGAAGGGCTTTGGAATTAAGTTTTTCTTGTCTTGCAAGTTCAGCTTTCCAAGGGGCTTATTTTTTAATTTCCTAATTATCCTTATTTTCTCATGTTAAAATAGGATCAGTATTCTTTCATAGATTTCTGAAAATCTATGAAAATGTAAAGGTGAAGCAGAAATGTTAATATTTCTTCATTATAAAGAAACTGAACACATCTCCCTAACCAAGAGCTATAGGAATTGAATACTAAGGACTGTTGATGAAAGTTGTTAACTGAAAAGGATGGGTCTACCTAGGCATGTGACTATTTCTGCTGAGAAAAATCCTGTAAAGCAAGTGCTTTCCCCATGCAGTAATCAGGAATATATCCTTTTGATATCATTTGGATACATGTCCCTGCCCAAATTACATATTGAATTATAATCCCCAATGTTGGAGATGGGGCTTGCGGGGAGGTGTTTGCATCATGGGAATGGATTCCTCATGAATAGCTTGGGCCATTCCCTTGGTGATAAGCAAATGCTCACTCTGAGTTCATATGAAATCTGGTCTTTTAAAAGAGTGTGGTGCCTCTTTCTCCAACTCCATTCTCTCTCATTTGCTCCTCTCCCTCCACCTCCACTCTCTCTCTCGCTTGCTACTAATCTGGCCATGTAACATGCCATCTCCTCCTTTGCCTTTTGCCATGATTGTAAGCTTCCTGAGGCCTCTCCAGAAGCCAAGCAGATGTCAGCACTATGCTTCCTATAAAGCCTGCAGAACCATAAGCCAATTAAACCTCTTTTCTTGAAAAATTACCCAGTCTTGGGCACTATTTTATAGCAATACAAGAACAGCATGATACACCCATCATCACAGGACATCCTCCATGGGGAGTCTGAGGATTTTCAGATATCAATGCATTTGAAATTGAAATAAGTGCTGGAAGCTGGAAGCAAATTCTCAGAAATGGCTTCATGTATTCCTATATACATATAGAGGTTATTAGTTACTTATTTTATCTAACAAATATTTATTGAACTTATACTATGTACCAGAAACCCTTTTTTTAAGACAAAGTTTCACTCTTGTTACCCAGGCCGGATGCAATAGCATGATCTCAGCTCCCTGCAACCTCTGCCTCCCAGGTTCAAGTGATTCTCCTGCCTCAGCCTCCCGAGTAACTGAAATCACAGTTGTCCATCACCATGCCTGGCTAATTTTTTGTATTTTTAGTAAAGATCGGGTTTCACCATGTTGGCCAGGCTAGTCTCAAACTCCTGACCTTAGATGATCCACCCACCTCTGCCTCCCAAAGTGCTGGGATTACAGGCGTGAGCCACCATGCCTGGCCCA
>NW_016107597.1:2620670-2633880 GCF_001604975.1 Cebus imitator
AATGAATTTCGTAAGCATCACTTACAATAGCTAATAGAATACTGAGAAATACAAACATGCTGATTATTTGGCTTCAGGTGGATGAAAAATCCAGTTATTTTTACCCACTTCAGACAGCATGAGTTATTACTTTTTGTATATTACTGAGGCAAATTAATTGTGTTTTCCCAATCACTGAAAAGATTTTTTGTCTTTTCTATATACTCAATGGCAAGACAATTCTCCCAAGTAGAACTCAACAATTCCCTCTTTGTTTGGGTGTATGCCAATTCAATATACAGATAACTTACTCTGAAATAGGTTTAATTATATTTAGTTGGTCAAATCCCAATAACATTAAAATGTTTTATTTGGAAATACGGCATCTGTACTTTTCCCAGATTCACTCTAAATCTTACAAAATCAATGAATGATACAAAAGGTACTTACAAACCTAGCATGTAAAAGAAATAGTTTAGATTCGACACAGTGTTTAGTAAGTGAAACAAATCTTCAAGTATCATTGGCTGAATTAAAAATGGATACCTTAAATACCCTGACTGGATCACTACCTATTATAAACATGCAACAAAATTTTTCATCTATCTCATATGTTTGTACAAATGAAATTTAAAAGTCAATTATTTTAAGAAAAGCCCCTTTTATATGTATACGGCATTGAAATATTAGTCCTTGCTATGTACTATCAAATGCTGGCACCCCAAGTATTACCAATACAACCTGTTGAAAGCCACATTGAAATCAATTGTTCACCATAGTAGGGGAGATCATCACCTTGACAGAGTTTTGGTCTTGTCTTATAAGGGGAAGAATGAGGTTTAATATTTTTTTGAGAATTATAAATTTGGTTTAAGGTGTTTTTTGAATAAAGGGCTTAAGTAAGGATCATAATATATTAATTAAAATAGGAAATACAGAAAGGTGAGGACATCAACTGAGGGTTAATGTTTTTTTACGGAAGAGTTGATGAGCCTTTAGGGAAGTTCCTGTAATGTATAATACAATTAGTTGCCTGGGCAAGAGTCTCCTAGAATAATAAAGTTATACTAATGTAGACAACTGAATATTAAAGTCATGTCAGTGTTTCTCAACTGTGACTGGTTTGCCTCCCAGAGAACATTTGGCAAAGTTGGGAGACATTTTCTGTTGTTGCAACCTGGAGATTGGGATGCTACCGGCATCTCATAGATAGAGGCCAGCCAGGGATGTGGTTAAACCATGCAATGCAGAGGACAACCTCCACAACACAAACTCATCCAGCAGAGGACAACCTGTACAATTATCTAGCCTAATATGTCAATAGTGCTAACGCTAAGAAATCCTGGTAAAGACAAGAGGTCTATACAAGGCCAGATATTAAAAATGTTTAGGCTTTTATGCTATTGGATCTCTGTTGTAACTATTCAGCTCTGCTATTGTAGTGCAAAAAGAGCCATAGATAATACAAAAACAAATGGGCATGGCTGGATTTCAAACTCCATTTACAAAAAGCAGGCAGTGAGCAAGATTTGGCCCATGGGCTGTAGTTTGTCAACTCCTAGTGGAAACAGTAAGCTGTGTGGGGAGAGGTGGTTTCAGTTCTCAGCACAGAAGTGTATGGACAGATGGTTCTAGTTTTCAGCACTGTGCTTTGAATCTTCAATAGAAGCAAAAATATTTTAAAAAAAAAACATAGGTAAAAGACGAAATAAATATGGAATGCCATATAAAAATCCCAGATCTTCCTAAAAACACTATAAATATTTCTGTGAAATTGATTTTTCTGTGCTATCTTTACCACACCAAGAAAGGTAAAAAAAAAAAAAAAACAATGATCTTATTGCCAGATCAGTAATATTTCGGGATGACCTAATGAAGAAGTTAAAACTACTCTTTAGTTGGGCCTTATCTATACTTTCAAACTCATCTAATTTTAATATAATTATATGCAACAAAAATGTATTATTTCCTTGAAAATAAAATATGAATTTGTTGTTGACTGACTACAGCTTCAAAACTATCTCTTTAAATCTTTGTGTTCTTTTTTCTCTTTTGTCTTTACTTTTTCCTCACTTTTAATTATTTTCTGTCTCTGCATTTATTACTTTCTTAAATTATATGTATTTATCTGTTTATTGTTATACCCTCTCTGTGAGGTCAAGGTCTTTGTCTGCTTCAGTGATATATGTGTCCCTACCAGCTAGATAGCTGAAATGAATAATTGCACCACTCAGAGAACCGTTATTATCATAGCAAACATTCACATAGCACTTATTATTTGCAAGGTACTGTTTAAAGCAACTTTCATGGATTAGTTTGTCTAATCACTTTACAGTCCTGGGAGGAGGGCACTATTAATATTCACACTTTAAAAGATAAGAATCATGGGGCACTAACAGGCTAAGTTACTTGCTCAGGTTCACAGAGCTAGCAAGTAACAGAGCTAAGATTTGATTCTATGCAGTCAGGCTCCAGATCCATTCTTTGAGCTACTACACTATACCTACCTCTCATGCTGATATGTTGCAAACACACACACCTACCTCTTAAGCTGATATGTTGCATATACACACATACACAATAGTGAAATATAGTTTAAGTATTCCACAATTTCTCCAACGTAAAGCAGGTTGTATCTTGAGCCTAGGTCTTCTGGCTTTGCCATTCTGTAGTGGCATCTGCAATATTAAAATATATCCTTAGAGGAAAATCCTTAGAGATGTATTTTTATGAATATCTGACATGTTTCAGGGAAAACAGAAGATCCTATGTAAAGAGAGAGTTGGGGACATAGGCTTGCTTTGCCATAGATGTTCCCACCATTAGAGAGAAAGGTGCTTGGGTCGGATCACAATGCCTATTGCTCCCCTTAAATAGATATTGGAACCCTCGCAAAGAGAGATGACATGGTTTGGATTTGTGTCCCCACTCAAATCTCATGTCTAACTATAATCCTCCATGTTGGAGGAGGGGCCTGATGGGAGATGATTGGATTTTCAGGGTATATTTCACCCTTGCTCTTCTCCTAATAGTGAGTTATCACAAAATATGGTTGTTCAAAAGTGTGTGGCACCTCTCCCCTCTCTCTTCCTCTTGCTCCTGCCACATAAGACATGACTTCTTCTTCTGCCATGATTAAAAGTTTCCTGAGGCCTCCCTAGCCATGCTTCCTATGCAGGCTGCAGAACCATGAGTCAATAAAACCTCTTTTCCTTATAAATTTCCCAGTTCCAGATATTTCTGTATAGCAGTGCGAAAATTGACAAATACAAGATATTTCAACTGATAAAACCTGAAAGGGCAGTTTTCTCACAAAAATCTCAGCGAGGCCTCAGGAGCAGCACAGCAAGCACTACAAAGCTACGCTTTGAGGCGATTCCCTACTGGTCCAGCAGAGGAGCTGCACTTCAGCACTGCCTGGAATCCACAGTCACCAGTGTTTCTGCAGGGTTAAGGGAGCGCTAACACATGCCATAGCCAGGCAACACAGAGCAATGACTATAAGGCATGGTCATCAGAGTTGGCAGCAGGAAGGTAATAGCAAAAGTCACACAGTAGCAGCAGTGGAGGGAGAGAAGGACATTCTGGGAGGTTTCAGCAGCTGGCATCACTGCAGGGAAGAGATATATTTCTGTGTTGCCACACTGATGCTGGAGTGTTCCTGAGACATCCCCAAGGAAGCCCTATATAATTAAGTCAGGAAACGGACTTTTTAGAGAGCTGAAGTTCAAGTGGCTTTTTATGGTAGGAGGTTGGAGTGATCCCACTTTTCTCTTAATGACAGTTTAGCCTCAAAAGATTGGCTTATAGCCATTCTAGAGCTAAGCCCAATGTTATGAGAGACACAGAGAGATTTTAAGTCTCTATATTTAGATCTAAGTTATCTTTGGTCTTATACATTGAGTAAATTAACAAAAACCACAATAGTCTTGGCTGTACTCTGAATTACAAATGCCCTGAAACTGTCTGAAAGTCATTTGGATGTGCTTGCTGATAATACTTTTGATGAGGAATAAAACTTATTTTTTGCTTGAGAGCTAATTAAGGTAATCTTTAAAATATATAAATCCTGTGGTGAGCCCAAATAATGATAATTGAAATGTAGACCTTGCCAAAACTGAGAAAGTTAAAATGCAGGTAAGATCTGTTAATATATTTAAATTAAAAAATAAAAACAAAAAAGAAAGAAAAAGCAATTAACTTCTGGAAACGGGGTTTGGCATTTAGAATGAGAAGATTAAATTACGCAGATATCACATTAACACTTGGAATGCAGATAGTGTTGCCCAGCTGCCTTTCAAAGTTTTGCCATACTCAGGGTAAGTTGCTAGAGAGCTGTGAAGCTATATGTTTAAAAGGCCACTGTTGTGTTCTCTAAATGGTCCACACAGGAATCATAAAAATCCCTGATGGAATCTTTAGCAGCCTGGAGGTAACTGGAAGAAAGAGATTATATATATTTTGGGGAGAGATTATACATATATAGAGGCATATATCAATATAGAGAGCTAGAGATTGATATATACGAATATATACATATATTCATTCACACAATACCTAGTCAGTCATTTTCATTATTTCAGTAAACAGCTAAGCAACTCTATTAAAAAAGAAATCAGAGTCATAGGGATTGGAATACAATTGAAAACATTTAGAATATACATTTTAATATGACACCTAAACATCTGGTGCATTGAGGCAATTTAGTAGGAAAAGCAAAACAGTCAAATTGGTTTTGGGTTTTGTTTTGTTCTATGCCTGAACTGACCAACGAACTCAATCCAGTTACTCTGGTAGTGCCAAGTTTTTGCTAGATTCAGGAAATCAGACAAATGCAATCTTTGGTTCTTCAGGATATTGCTTTGTGTTTCTTGCCTTTCTAATGGTTGTTTTTACCATTATATAACTGCTGTCACAGCCTCTGGGTGATCACTCTAGGAGCAATTTCTGTAGACACACTACCATAAAGATGTTACAGTATATTGGTTTGGATGAATCTGTTCTTACCTCATTAGCCAGCCAGACAGGAGTAATTGTCTGATATAAGTATAGCTACTCCTGCTCTTCTTTTTTCCATTGGCATGGAATATATTTTCCCAAACATTTACTTTCAGTCTATGTGTGTCTTTATAGGTGAAGTGTGTTTCTTGTAGGCAACAAATTATTGAGTTTTGTTTTTCAATCTGTTCAGCTACTCTGTGTCTTTGGGTTGGAGAGTTTATTCCATTACATTCAATGATATTATTGATAAGTGAGGACTTACTCTTGCCATTTTGTGATTTGTTTCCTGGTTCTTTTGTTTCTTCTCTTCCTTCTTTCATTCCTTTGCATCTTCCTTTTCGTGAAGATGATTTTCTCTTACGGTATGATTTAATTTCCTGCTTTTTATTTTTTGTTTATCTGCTATATGTGTTTTGGATTAAGGCTATGTGGGCTTGCAAATATCTTATAACTTTTTATTTTAAGCTGATAACACTGTTTGCATGACTAAACAAACAAGCAAGAAGGAAACTAATAAAACTCTAGATGTTAACTTCTCCCCCTCCACTCTTCAACTTTTGCTGTTTTTATCTTATGGTGCTTTGTCTTGAAAAGTTGTTGCAGTTATTATTTTTTATTGGTTTATCATTTAGTCTTTCCACTTAAGACAAGAGTAGTTTATACACCACAGTTACAAAGTTTAATAGTTTGTTTTTCTGTGTAGTTACTATAACCAGTGAGAGCTTTGTACCTTCAGATGATTTTTTTTCTCCTCCTCCTCCTCCTCCTCCTTCTTCTTCTGCTTCTGCTTCTTCGAGACCAAGTCTCATTCTGTCTGCCTGGAGTGGAGTAGGGTGATCTCAGCTCACTGCAACCTCCGCCTCCCAGATTCAAGTGATTCTCATGCCTCAGGCTCCAGAGTAGCTGGGACTACAGGCGTGCACCATGACACCCAGCTAATTTTTGAATTTTTAGTAGAGACGAGGTTTCCCCGTGTTGGCCAGACCGGTCTTGAGCTCCTGGCCTCAAGCAATTTGTCCACCTTGGCCTCCCAAAGTGCTGGGATTACAGGTGTGAGCCATCATGCCCAGCCTCTTCAGCTGATTTCTTTTTGCTCATTAATGTCATTGTCTTTCAGATTGAAGACGTTTAGCATTTCTTATAGGATAGTTCTGGTGTTCATGAAATCCATCAGCTTTGTTTGTCTGGGAACGTCTCTATTTCTCCTTAATATTTGAAGGGTATTTTCACTGGATCTAGTATTCTAGGGATTTTTTGTTTTTGTTTTTTGGCCTTCAGCACTTTAAATGAGTCATGCCACTGTCTCCTGGCCTGTAAGGTTTCTGCTGAAAAGTCTGCTGCCAGACCTATTGGAGCTCCATTGCATGTTGTTTCTTTTCTCTTGCTGCCTTTAGGATCCTTTCTTTACCCTTGACTTTTGGGATTTTGATTATTAAATGTCTTGGGGTAGTATTCCTTGGGGGAAATAGCACTAGATTAGTTGCCAGAATTTTGTCCCCAGTTACGCCACCTACTCACTCTCTATGTGATCGAGTTCATATTCACAACATTCATAATCTCAGTTTTCTTACTCTTAAAATGGAAGTCATATCTTCCACTGTCTCACAAGGTTTTTGCACAGATTTCATTAATGTTAAATGTTGACATTAAATAGTTCCTTTTCTAAAATAGAAATATTGTTCTCATTGTTGATTTAGAAGTTTCCTTAGACCATATTATGGTAAAGGCTCTCAAATTTCATATTTCTCTAAAGCTCCTGTTAACCTAGACATTTCCATAGGAAAGATTTTTCTTTGTGAGTATGGAAGAAAGTCAGCATCAGATTCTTGGGGATTAGGAAAAGGGCCAGGGAAATATCTGTAACTGAATTCCTGAGCAGACAAAATAGCCAAATCCATGAAATCTTCCTTCCATAGATGTACTTGAATGTAAAGGAAACTGTTTTTATTGGTGAATCCAATGACATTCAACCTCATCAGCTAGTTTGGTGAGCCAAATCCACGATGATAATGGAGTTACATAATAGTGATTAGAACTCAGGGCAATCAGAGCAATTATATGATCAGAGGGATTATATCCTTTATGTAAAGTAATATGAACTCCCAGATCTGCTAGACTTTTGTATCAGTTAATATTTTCATAGTGTTTTAGAAAGATATATATCCAAGACATAAAATATTAGAATATATATAGTTCATGGTTTTAAGAACAATATATATGATCCTTGTGAAATTTAAAGATGAAAATATGTTCCAGCTGAATCACTGACACAGTTCCGCTGCAGTAGTAGTATCGATTGTCGAGATAACCGAACTGAGAGGATAAGCATGGCTGCTACAGGCTTGTTTGCTCCCAGTTAGTGGGGACTACCCTATGTAAGAGGCTACATTTAGGAGTATGTTGCTGTCGATTTGTTGGATTAGCTATTACTTTCCCCTTTAGTTTGTACTGCATGTATTGTATGATGAACCTGGGATACCTTATAAAATAAGAAGAAGTTTAGGATAAGAAGAGAGAGAATAAAGAAGTTAAAGTTTATGCTATGTTTTGGGAGCACAGTGATTCGATATTAGCCATTTTGTTTAATTTGAATTTTTGCAAATTATGCTTCAGTGAATTAAGATGGAAATAGTTTAGACCTGATTTTGAAAATAAAAGGATGTTTCGTTTATTACATGCTCATCCCTTGTGTAGTCTATTTTCTTGATACCCAATTTAATATCTCCTGGTGAAGGTGATATCTAATTTAAAAGAAAAATAAACATCATCAGCAGTATATAGTGTGAGTTTACTCTAAATTACTACTCATATGCAATTAAACATGGCTTCCCCCTTGGATTCTTTATAGCCAGTGCACTTAAAACAGGTTTTTTTGGCACAGCCTGCACTGTTTGATACTGTAATTCAATCTCCTTACTGAGATGTTGAGAGAATTTTTCTCTATCTTGAAGGAAAACCAAACGTAAGGTAGAATGTTGAAATACAAGCTGATATTAAAGAGGCATTAAACTATTGCGAACATCATGTTTCTGTTTTATCTAGGAGAATAATTCTAAACCACAGGTGATTTTGCTCCCCAGGAGACATTTGACAACGTGTGGAGACTCTTACGGTCATCACAACTGGGAGATGCTATTGCCATCTAGTGGTAGAGGCCAGGGGTGCTGCTAAACATCCTACAATGCATAGGGCAGCACCCTTCCCACCCCGTCCCTCCTATCCATCACTATCTGGACCAAACAAAGCATTATCTGGGCCAAAGTGCCAATGGTACCAAGATAGAGAAACTCAGGGACACTCTGGGCTCGGAAAAGAGCATTTGATGAGATTTTAGGATTTTTGCGGCATTTCCTTTACTCGCATCATCAGTCCATGAACACTAATATATATTTCAGAAATGAAATTAACTGTTTTTGAGGGCATGCCTGCTTTGAGTTCAAATACACAGATTTCTCATCTGGATTCGAGGAGTTAGAACCTCATGCATATCCTCAGCAAATACTCTCTGCTTATGGAATATAGATTCTGTTAAGAGAAGCCCCTGTTTCCAGATGAAGAAAAAATGGCATACTTTCCACTAAAAAAAAAAAAGAAATCCATTCAAATGAGGACATTATCAT
Source organism: Cebus imitator (assembly GCF_001604975.1). Taxonomy (NCBI): domain Eukaryota; kingdom Metazoa; phylum Chordata; class Mammalia; order Primates; family Cebidae; genus Cebus; species Cebus imitator. The sequence continues at coordinate 2,629,271 of NW_016107597.1, forward strand.
AGCCTTAGGTTAAACCATAAGACATCACTGTTTCTGTAGGTCAAAATTGTCACACATCAGCAATGTCATATGGTTAAACCCTCTGCTATGTCATCCCTTGTCAGATGATCATGATGTGAAAAAAATTCCCATTTGGAATGTCAGGATGCTTCTTCAGTGTGCCTCATTTGTATTTCTGCCTACTGTAATAACTATGGCTGCAATCTTAATACATTTGTGGTAATTTAATCATCAGTAAAACTTGGGTTCAAAGGAGTCAGGTAGAATTAGATAGGAAATACAGGGTCTAGAGAAGGATATTTCTTGTTCATTTCTGAAAAGGGAACCCAAATAAACACATGATTGATTTGAAGAAAAAAAATGCTTTTTACAAGAACTTTTGTCAAAAATTCCTTAGGTTGGCATACATTTTTCTTGAGAACTACAAGAATATGAGACTCGAGAATATCTACATCAGTCTGGTTTTGAAATAAAAGAAAGCCCCCGTAAGAATTATGGAAATAAGTCACTTGAGGTCAGAAGTTCAAGACCAGTCTGGTCAACATGGTAAAACCCCGTCTCTACTAAAAATACAAAAAGTTAACTGGGTGTGGTGGTGCGTGCCTGTAGTCTCAGCTATGCAGGAAGCTGAGGCAGGAGAATCGCTTGAACCCAGGAGGTAGAGGTTGCAGTGAGCCAAGATTACACCACTACACTCTAGCCTGAATGTCAGAGTGAGACTCCATCTCAAAAAAAATAATTAAGGAAATAAGGAGTTTAATATACCAATTACTTATTAATATGAAAGTTAAGGGAGTAGAAATGATACAGCTTTTGAAATATCAGAAAAACAGTAATATGACATCAATCTGAAGACTTGGAATAGGTGATGAAGCCACTGATCCTGAGTAAGTCCAAGAAACTTCTCATATACAAACTGGGAATTGGCAGAGTGGTCTGGAACTAGATGCCTGCCCCATCTGATGGTTGTGATGTATCGAGCAATAATACTCACTAAGAATTTCTCCCATTGGTAAACTCAAAGCTGTGACTACAGAGTGAAGGTAACTTTGAGAAACATAGTCCCCAGCCTTAAGAGGGACTGGGAGTGGTGATGCCAAGCTGACTACCACCAAACCAGCACAAAGCAAATCATAGTGTTATGACTGCCTCATCGCAAGTGAATATGAGGATGGGCAGCTTACAATCCCATGATATTTCAGTCTTGCCACTGCCTCATAAAAGAACTTATCAACAAGAAGATGAACAGAGGAAGATCATTGTCATCCTTCTTGCATTGAGACAAAAAGAAGTACCTCTTAGGAGAAACGGGAGAAAGGGAAATTTGAATAACTTATTAATCAACAAACGCATTTTCAAGAAATTCATATCTGACTGTCTTTACAGTTCCTGTCTTAAAGCCAAGTGGTAAGATGAGACATGGACATCTCAAAGATTATGCACCTGTGTTAGGTACACGATGGTCAAGCTGTAACCTTAATTGTGTAAAATATATGTAATTTTGTTGAGTTTCTTGATCTCAACCTATTTTCTATTTTTAGTACTTTATTGTAAAGTAGAAAATATAATCTTAGACAATACTTGGTACATAACTATTTCAGGATTTGAAATAGTTCATTTGTGCTGTTTTCTTCCCCCCTCGCCATAGGAAACATCTGACTTTCAAGGGACCTATGTTGTTTTCTTCCTTCAGAGAAAAATATCTGGTGTCTAGTCCATCTCAATTTATTTTGGTATCCATCTAAGATATTCCTGATTTTTCTTTGCTACATTAGTCAGGGTAGAATAGCCAGTATTTATGAAACTCTCAGTGGTAAAGAAACAGTTTTTATTATTTTCAATCTGTCACAGACCAATGCTTTTGTAAAACACAATAATGGTAAATGATTAGAAGCATGAAACTACAAAATAAAGTCAACAAAAACAAAATACAGCCGGGCGCGGTGGCTCAAGCCTGTAATCCCAGCACTTTGGGAGGCCGAGGCGGGTGGATCACGAGGTCAAGAGATCAAGACCATCCTGGTCAACATGGTGAAACCCCGTCTCTACTAAAACTACAAAAAATTAGCTGGGCATGGTGGCGCGTGCCTGTAGTCCCAGCTACTCAGGAGGCTGAGGCAGGAGAATTGCCTGAACCCAGGAGGCGGAGGTTGCGGTGAGCCGAGATCGCGCCATTGCACTCCAGCCTGGGTAACAAGAGCGAAACTCCGTCTCAAAAAAAAAAAAAAAAAAAATACAAACCTGGATTTTAAAAATGAAATTCTATAGACATAAAATTTCTTTCAAATTTCCATAAAATTTTCTGAAAGCTTTCTTTGAATTTCAGTACTTAATGTCTTCATAGGTTGGTATCACAGAGTTTGCAGAACAGAACTAGTCTGTGGACTACGTTTTGATTAACACTATGCTAAGCTATGCTGAAACAACAAATAAGGCATGAAATCTCAGTGGCTTCTAGGAACAAAAAGTTTATTTTTTGTTTATGCAAAGTCCAATATGATCATTCCCCATCTGTACTTTCCTGGGAAGCTCTCTTCCAGTAATGGAAGGATCCATTTCCTTTTCTTCTTTGTGCTACTGCCTTTCAAACATAGTCTCTAATGTCACCCCAGAAGGGAAATGTGGGTAGGCGAACATATTAGGTTGGTGCAAAAGTAATTGTGATTTTTGCCATGTAAAAGTAATGGCAGAAACTGCAATTACTTTTGCACTGCCCTCATATTTAGATACCTAGTTGGGAAGTAGTTCACATCACTTCTGCTCACATCTTCTTACCAGAGCTAATCATATGGCCAACTAACTGCAAAGGAGTCTGGCATAGCTAAAGGAGCACATGAGTATTGGTCAACTCTAGTGGTCTTTTCCACAAACGATCTCATACATTTTGTGATCTCTTTCTCCCAATTCCCACACCCCTCTCAGAGTATCCACAATTTTCAAATATTCTCTTGGGGGCCAGGTGCAGTGGCTCATGCGGTAACACCAGCACTTTTTTCTCCTGAGGTGGGTGGATCACTTGAGGCCAGGAGTTCAAGACCCACCTGGCCAGCATGACCAAACCCCGTCTCTATTAAAAATACAAAAATTAGTAGGGTGTGATGGTGGGCGCCTGTGGTCCCAGGCTGAGGCAAGAGAATCACTTGAACCCGGAAGGCGGAGGTTTCAGTGAGCCGAGTTCATAATGCCATTGCACTCCAGCCTGGGCAACAAAGTGAGACTCTGTCTCAAAATAAATAAATGGAATAAAATGAAAGGCCAGACACAGTGGCTGACGCCTGTAATCCCAGCACTTTGGGAGGCTGAGGCGGGTGGATCATGAGGTCAAGAGTTTGAGACCAGCCTGACCAACATAGTGAAACCCCATCTCTACTAAAAATACAAATATTAGCTGGGCGTGCTGCCACACCCCTATAATCCCAGCTACTGGGGAGGCTGAGGCAGGAGAATTGCTTGCACCTGGGAAGCGGAGGTGGCAGTGAGCTGAGATCGTGCCACTGCACTCCAGCCCGGACAACAGAGAGACACTCCATCTAAAAACAACAACAACGAAAACGAAATGAAATAAAACTCATGGGGTCTATTGAGGAGACTCATGTGGCTTGTCTTAGGTCCTGACTGTCTAGATATGGCTTGCTGCCACTTATTCATTATGGACACTACACTATTAACGAACTTCGAAAAATCTCTGAAATTTCACACAAGAACTATGCATTAGTCTCCTTGGTATTTAGATTCCCATATATTCTAGGGAGTCTATTGTCTCACCTGGGAATCTGTTGAGAATTGTGCTGGAGCTGACTTAAACCCCTTTCAAGGACATGCTCAGAGTTTAACCTGATTGCTTCCTTTCTGACTTCTCTCTCTCATCAGCCTCTAGCATCTTTATAAAATCTAAGACAGAACAAGTGGTTCTTTAATCACCATAATGCATTCTCATTACATTTACTGCTTACAGGACATATTTTCACTTTGGTACTCAAAAGCACTTTGTTTTCAGATTTTGAGACCCTCCCCCTCAACCACTTTTACTAAACCTACTGTGTTTTCCAGAAGTTCAAACATCCATTTTTTAACATTCCATTCCTGTTCAGGATATAGAAGAATGTGAAAGACCAAGTGGATACAAAAATGACACACTAAATACAATAAAATAATCATACATACATAGATTTGCGAAGCTATCGAATAACAGTAGATGCTGAGAAATCTTAATTAACTGAATTCCAGAGAGGAATACAATCTTCATTGGTGAGCAAAGAACCACAGACACTTACATAATTGGAAGCAAGTGACTCTGAAGGGTGTGAGTTTTCAGAGGAGCAGGCCTGACAGAGATTAAGAGATTTTGTATGACTAGGAAAATATATCCATGCTTTTAGTGACATGGTTGCCTGGCAGGATGGATTGGAATTTGGCAGAACCCCAAATGTAAAAACAAACCACTTGGTCACATCTAAGAATTTCTGTTTCATAACTTAAATATTTTTCAGAGTAAGCAGCAAAGAGCTGTAGAGTTTGCAGTGGAAGTAAGGCTGGAAAGCAGAGAGAGTTTGTACAGCTCTGTTGTTCAGATTTTCAGGACCTAGTGACATTGAATTCAAAGATAAATT
>NW_016107597.1:2633935-2635911 GCF_001604975.1 Cebus imitator
ACTCAAGAAACAAGCCAATACCTTACTAGCTCAAATCTTAACAATATCAAAGAGATTAACCCCTCAAGTTAGACTGAAAAGAAAAGGGAAATCTCTATCTCCATTTGAAACTACAGGTAAAATCAAATTAATTAAAGCTACATCTTGTCCTTAGCTCACATCAACTCTTGGTCGAAATTGTAACACAAGCCTTTTGCCTTAGCTGCTTTTTAGAGGAAGCAAATTCTCCTTTCTGGAATCAAAAAGAAATTGAACAAAAAATAATATACTTCAGGTTTCTGTATTTGTAATATATAAAATTTGGCATGCAATGAAAAAAAATAAGCAGGAAAATGCAATCTGCATTGAGGAGATACAAAATAACAGCCAGCGGAAGCCAAAACACAGATGTCACAGATCTTCAAATTAGTACATAAGTACTTTAAAGCAACTATAATAAATATGTTAAATAATTTCTAAGAAAAGATGGAAAGAATGGGTGAAGAGATGGGGGGGAATGCAAGAGAGATATTAAAACTCCAGAATTAACACAATGGAAAGTTCTAGGACTAGAAAAACAAAGTATTTGAAGTGAAATAATTGAACGCAGCAGAAGAAAATAACAGAAAATTTCAGACAAATTATCAAAAATGAACCACTCAGAGAAAAGAGAGCATCAGTGGTTAGGAATAATGTCAAATATACTAACATATATATAATTGAATTTTCAGAAGAAGAGGAAAGAATGAGTGGGATTGGAAAAGTATTTTAAAACTTAGTGCCTTCAAATTTTCCAAATTGCAAGTAAAACATCAATGCACAAATTCAGGAAGCTCAGTTAATTCCAAATAAGATATATGCAAATAAAACCACAGTTAGACAAACTGCAAGAAACAAAAGATAAAGAGAAAACCCTTAAAAGCAGCTGAAAGAAAGAAGACAAAGTATACATAGGGGAAAATGGTAAGAATTATAACTTACTCGTCATCAGGAACAATGGAAGCCAGGCAATAATAGAATGACTCCCTTAAAGTGCTAAAGAAAACAATAGTCAACTTAGAATTCTGTGTTTAGTGAAAATATTCTCAAAATAAAAAATTAAAGACTTTTTTCAATAAATGAAAGCTGAAATAATTATGAATCAGCAGATCTTCATTACAAGAAATATTAAAGGAAATCTTCATTCTAACAGAAAATTATACTACATGAAAACTTATCTCTGCACTAAAAAATGAAAAGCTCTGGATCCAGGGAGACACGTTAGCTGACTAGACACGGGTAGTATGTGGTGAAAAGGAACCAGGATAGTAACTATGTACATTCTAAACAGATCGTGTAGGAAATAATTCACCATATAAGAGGCAAGAAGCAGCAGAAGTAAGGAGAGGACCTGAGGTAGCCTGCCTACCCAGGAACTGACAGAGCTGCCAGAGGATCCTGGTTGTGGGGAAGCAGTAAGAGAAAAACCCCCAGGACTCTGAAATTAAAAGGATTAGTCTGATTGAGATAGGTACATTACCCAAATTATTTATTCTTATTTTGCCTTCACAACAACGCTAAGGTCAACATTGTTTGCCAACACTGAGGCTGAATTTGGAGGATTGCTGGAGCCCAAGAAGTCGAGGCTGCAGTGAGCTGAGATCATGCCACTGCACTCCAGCCTGGGCCACAAAGCTGTCAAAAAAGTATCTATTATTACATTGGTTCAACACTGCTCAGGCCACATCAGATTTGCTAATGACCTAACCAAAGACTACAGTAGTCTCAGATCCTTGCTTCTCTCTTATTTTTGAGTCAGGACAAATAAGGATTTGGGATGCTTCGGTGTCAGTGTCTTTGATTTTAAACTCTAGTTTGTCTTATAAGATGCATTTTCTTAAAGGAGCCACTCATCTCTTAGTCATCACAACGAATTTGAAGCATAAATGAGAGAACAAAGCACTCATTAATAATAGCATTACATTCCTTTTCTTTTTCTTTTCTTTTTTTTTTTTTTT
>NW_016107597.1:2636161-2655171 GCF_001604975.1 Cebus imitator
TCGTGATCCACCCGCCTCGGCCTCCCACAGTGCTGGGATTACAGGCGTGAGCCACCGCGCCCAGCCTAATAGCATTACATTTCTATCCATAGCAGGTATTATGCTGCAGAAAATAGTTGAATGTTTTAAGTCAAAACTTCCTCGAAGCCCATTTTGACTGCAGTCTTCTATTACAGGTGGGGTCTATTAATCTCCATGGCAGCATTACTAAAACCATCTCTATATTGGTGCAAATGCTGGGGAAAGTAATATATATTTCTGTGAGGGCCCAGACTAGACCTCACAAAGCAAAGCCAAGGTCAGAACCCTCAAACAAGGCAGGAGGGAGGATAGCTAACATCTCCAACAGCCAATAAATATAGATTTAACATGTACTAGATCCTCTGGATTGTGTAGGTGGGAGATTACCATGAAGCATGATTTAATTCCTATCCTCAAGTAGCTTATAATCAAGTGGGAAGATGGCATAAATAGGAAAACACAAATGGCAAAAAAACAGCCTGATGAGCAAATGATTTTCTCTGTTCTCATTTAATGATCTGATAGCCAAAGACAATACATTTCCTGAAAAACAGACGGAGTGTTGAAGCAAACTAATGAGTCAGTTATTGTGGGTAATTCTATACATTTTTGTTAAGCAATATTTATTATATAAAGGTATAATATATTGGATAAGTATATTATATGTGCACTCGCATAAATAAATTTAAGATCAATTCATTCCCTGAAATACGACACCAGAAAATGACTAGATTCTAATGCATTTTCTTTCATCCTTTAACACAGAGAAGAACAAGCATGAATTGGAAGACTCCATTTTGCCATTTTTAACTTCCTGGTGTTTCCTTGTGTGTTTGGCAGCTCTACACCATGGCAATGAACTCCTTTCAGAGGAATCCAAACTGCATGGGATAATTTCACTAATTTTAATTCACGAGTAAATATATGAGAATAATAATAAATAAGAATATATCCAATCATAATCATACAACAATAAGTAAGAATAGAATGTATACAATTATAATCACAGAAATAGACAATATGCCTAAGAAGGAAATACTCACCATTTCCTAGGACCTCTAATAGCACTTTCTTTGCATTGTGTCATTTAATACTAAAGATAGCTCTATGAGATTGGCACCATTATTACCCCATTTTACAGATGGGGTAACTGATAAACACATACTTGCTGAAGGTAGAGCTAGTAAATGAGGTAAGTGGAATTCAAACTCAGGTGCCCCATCTACCTGCTCTTCTCCTGCCTCACGCCTTCTGGTACACACACATTCTCACTCTGTCATTGAACAAATTCTTACTTATCCTTTATGCCTCCTAAAGGGAAGGTTACAAGTGTCCTCCTAAAGGGAAGCCATCTATAGATAGTTCGGAACCTGTTCATTTGAAGGAACAAATCCTCTTACCAGAGCATCTTAAAGTTTGGAGACTGATAGTTTAACATGCTAAGACAGTAGGCCACCCAGCTGCTCAACATTAGTGTCCAAGATTCTCTCTCAAAAGACAGATGTTGGTAGATACTTCTTACCTCACGATATAGCTGTTGTGTCTACAGGCATCATGTCTGCATTCCAGGCAGAAAGAAGATGAAATGGTGAAGAATAAAGAGACTTTCTTCTACTTGTGTGACATTGATATTTTATGTAGAAAAGAGAGTTCCAGCCTAAACTATATCATGTAGCCACCCTAGCTGAAAAGAAGGCTGGAAAATTGAAGATGTAACTTTGCAGTCTGTTTGAAATGAAAGACAAAGGAGAAGGTAAATGAGAAAAAATGCTAAATGACACAATGCCCCTCCAGACCTCCCTAAATTAGGTTAGGTGTCACTAGCTCTGCACTTTCTTCTAGAACAATCAAGTTGTAATTAGTATCTGTCTTTGGACATTATTGATGGGAAGTTCCATGAGAAATATTCACTGCCGAATATTTATCCTATATTATGGAGGTCATACCACACCCTCAACTCATTTCCTTGATTATACAGCAATAGAGAGACATCTGTCCATTCTTATTTGCTATTTATGCTGTAAATCACTAATCAAATTTGCTTTAAATTTTAAAAAATATGTTCGATTTCACTGAGATTTTCATTCACAATTGGGGATTATAATAAATATATTCTTGGGAAAAAATCCAGATAAAAAGATCAGATATGTGTATGTGACCTATGTATACATGTATATACATATCTATATATATCTATGTATGTATACATATTTATATCTGACCATTATATATATATATATATATATACTATATATAATCTCCCATAATCTACAATCTACTAATTATCACCAAAAATTACATATATACACTTAATCTCACATAGGGTAAATACAAATATAAATTTTTTTTTAGTTTTATTGAGGTATAATTCACCTTGTATATATTGAAGGTGAATAACATGATGTTTTGATATACATATACATTGTGAAATAATTTCCACAATTAACCTAATTAGCATATCCATATACTTAAGGCTTACTCTTTTAGTGAATTTTAAGCATCAGTATGCTACTATTAACTATACTCTCCATGCTGTACATTAGATTCTCAGAACTTACTTATCTTATAACTTAAATTGTGAACCATTTGACCAACATTTGCCCATTTTCTCCACCTGCTGACCCCTGATAAGCATTCTTTACTCTCTGCTTCAATGAGTTTGACCTTTTTTTTTTTTTTTTGAGACGGAGTTTCACTCTTGTTACCCAGGCTGGAGTGCAATGGCGCGATCTCGGCTCACCGCAACCTCTGCCTCCTGGGTTCAGGCAATTCTCCTGCCTCAACCTCCTGAGTAGCTGGGATTACAGGCACACACCACCATGCCCAGCTAATGTTTTGTATTTTTAGTAGAGACGGGGTTTCACCATGTTGACCAGGATGGTCTCGATCTCTTGACCTCGTGATCCACCTGCCTCGGCCTCCCAAAGTGCTGGGATTACAGGCTTAAGCCACCGCGCCCGGCTGAGTTTGACCTTTTTATATTCTACATATAAGTGAGATCATGCAGTATGTGTACTTCTGTGCCAGTCTTATTTCACTTAGCCTAATATCCTACAGGCTTATTCATACTGTTGCGAATGGCAGGATTTCCTTCTTTTTTTATTCTTTTGGGTCTTGCTCTTTTTTATGGCTGAATATTTCATTATATATATATATATATATATATATATATATATTACAATTCATTATTTATTCATCTCTTGACAGTCACTTAGGTTAATTCCAGATCTTAGCTATTGTAAATAATATTGTAAACAATGCTGCAATATGGAACCAGCTCCAATGCTCATCAATCAACGAGTGGATAAAGACATGTTAACATATATATATGTTACACAGCACCAACAGTGTACAGGGGTTTTCTTTTCTCTATAGCCTCACCAACATGTGTCATCTTTTGTCATTTTGATAGTAGCCATTTTAGCAGATGAGAGGTGACATCTCATTGTGACTTTAATTTACATTTCCCCGATAATTCATGATGCTAAGGACCTTTTCATATGTCTTTTGGCCATTTGTATCTCTTCCTCAGAAAAATGTCTATTCAGGTACTTTTTCCAATTTGTAATTGGGTAATTTGTTATTTTACTATTGAGGTATATGAGTTGTGTTTTATCATTGAATTGAATTTTGGATATTAACCCTTTATCGGATATATGGTTTGCAAATATTTTTCTCCCATTACATGAATTAGTTTTTTTATTTTTCGGATTGTTTCCTTTCTGAGGCAGAAACTTTTTAGTTTGATTCAGGTCCACATGTTCAATTTGCTTTTGTTGCCTATGCTTTTGCTCTATTATCCAAACAATTATTGCCAAGTCCAATGTCAAGGAGTCTTTTAACCTATATTTTTTTCTAGAAAATTTACACATCTTATATTTAAATGGTTAATTCATTTTGAGTTAATTTTCATAAATGATGTAAGGGTCCAATTTCGCTGTTGTGCATGTGGATATCCAGCTTTCCCAACATCATTTATTGAAGAGACTGTCCTTTTCTCATTGTATGTTCTTGGGATTTTTGCCAAAGATTAGTTGATTGAATATCCTTGGGTTTATTTCTAGGATTTCTACTATGTTTCTTTGGTCTATGGGTCTGTTTTTATGCTATTACCATCATAAAAAGTTGTAAAATAATTTAACTGTTTTTTTTCTTTTTTTCTTTCTTTTTTTCTTTTACTTTAAGTTCCAGGATACATGTGCAGAATGTGCAGGTTTATTACAAAAGTATACATGTGCCATGGTGGCCTGCTGCACCTGTTGACCCATCATCTAGGTTCCCTCTCCTCATCCCCCACCCCCCAACTGGCCCCAGTGTGTGATGTTCCCCTCCATGTGTTCATGTGTTCTCATTGTTCAACTCTCACTTATGAGTGAGAACATGCGGTGTTTGGTTTTCTGTTCCTGTGTTACTTTGCTGAAGATGATGACTTCCAGCTTCATCCATGTCGCTGCAAAGGACATGATTTCATTCCTTTTTATGGCTGCATGGTATTCCATGGTGTATATGTACCACATTTTCTTTGTCCAGTCTATCATTGATGGGCATTTGGGTTGGTTCCATGCCTTTACTATTGTAATAAGTGCTGCAATAAACATGTGTGTGCATGTGTCTTCATAGTAGAATGATTTATATTCCTTTGGGTATATACGCAGTAATGGGATTGTCAGGTCAAATGTTATTTCTCGTTCTACATCCTTGAGGAATTGCCACACTGTCTTCCACAGTGGTTGAACTAATTTACATTCCCACCAACAGTGTAAAAGTGTTCCTATTTCTCCACAGCCTCGCCAGCATCTACTGTTTCTTGACTTTTTAATAATTGCCATTCTGACTGGTGTGAGATGGTATCTCATTGTGGTTTTGATTTGCATTTCTCTAATAATCAGTGGTGTTGAGCTTTTTTTCATATGATTGTTGGCCACAGAGATGTCTTCTTTTGAGAAGTATCTGTTTATATCCTTCACCCAATTTTTGATGGGGTTGCTTGTTTTTTTCTTGTAAATTTGCTTAAATTCTTTGTAGATTCTGGATATTAGTCATTTGTCAGGTGGGTAGATTGCAAAAATTTTCCCCCATTCTGCAGGTTGCCTGTTCACTCTGATGATCGTTTCTTTTGCTGTGCAGAAGCTTTTTAGTTTAATTAGATTCAATTTATCAATTTTGGCTTTTGTTGCAATTGCTTTTGGCATTTTTTTTCATGAAATCTTTGCCCATGCCTATGTCCTGAGTGGTATTGCCTGGGTTTTCTTCTAGGGTTTTTGTGGTTTTGGGTTTTACAGTTAAATCTTTGATTCATCGCAAGTTAATTTCGGTATAAGGTGTAAGGAAGGGGTCCAGTTTCAGTTTTCTGCATTTCGCTAGCCAATTTTCCTAGCATCATTTATTAAATAGGGAATCCTTCCCCCATTGCTTGTTGGTGATTCTTATATTTTAAAAATAGGCGGATAGGAGAGTGTTCATAAAAGCCTTCAGTAACTCAATAAATGTCAGAGCCATATTGACTGTGTATAAACATTGCTTATTTTAATGGTAGTGATGAGCAATGAGGCAGATATCATACCCCTTTTTATAGATAATTTTCAGAGACATGTATAGTCATGACTCTCCCACAGATAGAAGAATGAACACATGTTAAACCTGGCCCCTTCAAATCTCATGTCCTTACATTTCAAAACCAATCATGCCTTCCCAACAGTCCCTCAAAGTCTTAACTCATTTCAGCATTAACCCCAAAGTCCACCATCCAAAGTCTCATCTGAGACAAGGCAAGTCCCGTCTGCCTATTAGCCTAAATCAAAAGCAAGCTAGTTACTTCCCAGACACAGTGGGAGTACAGGTATTGGGTAAATACAGCCATTCCAAATGGGAGTAATTGGCCAAAACAAAGGGGTTACAGGATCCACGCAAGTCCAAAATCCAGTGGGGAAGTCAAATTTTAAAGCTCCAAAATGATCTCCTTTCACTCCAGGTCTCACATACAGGTCATGCTGAAGCAAGAGGCGGGTTCCCACGGTCTTGGGCAGCTTCACCCTTGTGACTTTGCAGGGTACAGGCTCCCTCCTGACTGCTTTCATGGGCTGGCACTGAGTGTCTGCAGCTTTTCCAGAAGCACGGTGCAAGCTGTCAGCGGATCTACCATTCTGGGTTCTGGAAGACTGTGGCCCTCTTCTCACAGCTCCACGAGGCAGTGCCCCAGTAGGGGCTCTGTGTGGGGACTCTGACCCCACATTTCCCTTCTGCACTGGCCTAGCAGAGGTTCTTCTTGAGGACCTCACCTCTGCAGCAAACTTTGCCTGGGGATCCGGGCGTTTCCACACATCTTCTGAGACCTCAATTCTTAACTTCTGTGCGCCCACAGGCTCAATACCAGTCAGAGCTCTACGTTGGCCCCTTTCAACCACAGTCTGAGCTCTACAGTCCAAGCTCTATATTGGCCCCTTTCAGTGAGGCTGGAGCAGCTGGAATAGAGGGCACCAAGTCTCTAGGCCGCACACAGCATGGGGACCATGGACCTAGCCCATGAAACCTCTTTTTCCTCTTGAGCCTCTGGGCCTGTGATGTGAGGGGCTGCCATGAAGGTCTCTGACATGGCCTAGGGACATTTTCCCCATGGTCTTGAGGATTAACATCAGGTTCCTTGCTACTTACACAAATTTCTGTAGCCAGCTTGAGTTTCTCCTCAAAACAAATGGGTTTTTCTTTTCTATTGCATCAACAGCAGGCTGCAAATTTTCTGAACTTTTGTGTTGTTTCCCTTTTAAAATGGAATGCTTTTAACAACACCCAAGTCGCCTTTTGAATGCTTGACTGCTTAGAAATTTCTTCCACCAGATCCTCTTAATCATTTATCTCAAGTTCAAAGTTCCAGAAATCTCTAGGGCAGAGGCAAAATGCCATTAGTCTCTTTGCTAAAACATAACCAAGAGTCACTTTTGCTCCAGTTCCCAACAAGCTCCTCATCTCCAGCTGAGACCGCCTCAGCCAGGACCTTATTGTTCATATTGCTATCAGTATTTTTATCAAAGCCATTCAACAAGTCTTTAGGAAGTTCCAAGCTTTTCGACATTTTCCTGTCTTCTTCGGAGCCCTCCAAACTGTTCCAACCTCTGCCTGTTACCCAGTTCCAAAGTCAGTTCCACACATTTTTGGGTATCTTTTCAGCAACACCCCACTCTATTAGTACCAATTTGCTGTATTAGTTTGTTTTCACGATGCTGAAAGAGATACCTAAAACTGGGAACAAAAAGACGTTTAATCGGACTTATGGTTCTACATGGCTGGGGAGGCCTCAGAATCACGGTGGGAGGCAAAGAGCACTTCTTACATGACAGCATCAAGACAAAAATGAGGAAGAAGAAAAAGTGGAAACCCCTGATACACTCATCAAATACCGTGAAACTGATTCACTATCATGATAATAGCATGAGAAAGACTGGCCCCCATGATTCAGTTACCTCCCCCTGGGTCTCTCCCACAACACGTGGGAATTCTGGGTAATATAATTCAAGTTGAGCTATTGGTGGAGACACAGCCAAACTACATCAATGTTGGTAGTATGATGTCAGGATAACCTACAAAAGAAAAGAATTGTAAATGTCACAAAAATGCACAGGATAGAAACAGGACATGGTTAGGCTATTTCTCTTATTTTTTAATATTCAGAGCAAAAATATGGAATGCAGTTTTCCTTCACTTCTTATGGGAGTACACGTCAATATAAAACAAATGCAGTAGCTTGGAGCTGGTGTCAGAGTTATTGCTCTGGAATTCACAGTGAGGTATTTGAGAGGTTATCAGTCTGAAACAAGTTGTTATATATCAATTTTATCGGTCTAACATCTATTTTGCTCTCAAATTAAGCATAGCTTCAAAATCTAAAGTCATTCAGGCAAGAGGAAAGGTTCCACAGGCAATAGAATCTTAGAATTTTATTGCCTAAACTTACAAATCTTGGAAATCATCTGGTATAATCCATACATTTTACACATGAAGAACATTTAGCCACAAACACGGTAAGTAAGTATCCTATGGTTTGTTAGTGGCACAGCCTGGTCTCCAGTCTCCATCTGGTATGTTTTTGAGCAAATCATCCCAAATTTATTGTCCTAAAAATATACTGGGAAATGTACCGATTATATTTGTTTTCTTCTCTTCCACTGACAAAACATTGCCATTCTGTGAGAGGGCCATTCAATCAACATGGTTGTGAAAGTACATCTGTCCCAGCAATATTCTTCTTTAGTAGAATGCTTCTCTCTTTTTTGCCCTCACCTTTCACTTTTTCTTTCCTCTTTTCTTCTTCCTTATTCCCCCACTCTGTTCCACTCCCACTCATCCATCTCCTTTTTTTCTGTCTTTCCCATGTTTTTAATTGGGCTACTTACAAAATAAGCACCATGGTCAATGATCAGGTCAATCTTTTATGCACCAACCCTCCTCACAAAGGTAAGTTAAGTATTTGTTTAGTGAATGAGTTGAACTTTATTTCAGATTTATTATAAACAATAGTAAATTAAATGGAATTTTACATGTGTAATTAAAGTTTCAGAGTTTTCTGTTTCACATGAAGAAACTAAGATCTGTTGACACCTTCATGTGAAAATGCTTCTAATGAAGGTGTAAACCTTATCTTTGATGAACAATTGCTCATGCTTCAGAAGAAACATCAAAATTAATACATTATAAAATTGTATTGTGGTGCCAGTAACACTAACCAATAAATATCTAAAACAACCATAATATTTGAGTGTTGTAGGCTCTGATGTTCAAATGTTAGCTAAGGAAGACATGACAAAGTGAAAATCATATTGGGTGAGTCATTGGCTGATGTTTTTCTCAGATCCTATTCAGGTTCTACTGCTACATATATAACAATCTACCACAACACTGAGCAGCATAAAAATGACAATGTTTACTTTGCTTATGGATCTGTAATTTGGACACATCTCAATGGGGACAGCTTGTGTCTACCCCATATGGCATCAGCAGGGGTACCTCAAAGGCTCGGGGTTGGAATTATCTTAAGGCTCACTCCCTCACTTGTTTGGCCCTTGATGCCAGCTGTCAGCTAGAACATTAGCTGGAACTGTGACCAGAATACCTACCATGGGACCTTCCTTATCTCTGCTTGGCTGTTGCTGATATCTGGACTATCTCACTGCCCTCTGTTTGACTTTTTAGGTAAATTAAAAGCTATTATTTACAATTATTTCCCTATACTAAATTCCCTGTTAGATTACAACCCAAAGATGAACTTCCAGAAAGAGAGAGACACAGAGAAGAAAAACAATAACAAGGTAGAAGCTATGTCCTCTTTTATGAATTCATGCAGCCATGTTTTGCTCTATTCTGTTCCTTAGGAGCACGACACTAAGGCCAGCCATATTCAGAACAAAGAAGAATTAGAGTCCACTTTTTATAACAGGAGTGTCAAAGAATTTGTAAATGTGTTTCAGTAGTACTATAGTTTTCTTCTGCTAGTCATTTGCTTGTTTGTTCAGATCCAACGCCTGCTCTTTCCCTTGCTTATCTATATTTCAGAGCATTTATTTCTACACACTATATTTCCCAGGACTCCTTGCCTGCTGGCTTCTGGTTAGAGGTAGCCAGTAGGAGGCATTGACAGGAAATTGGAGGGCAAAGGAAATGGGAGTGGGGTAGCCAGTGTAGTTATTTCCTTCTCTTTCTGCTTCGAGCAAAGTCCTTGGCAGTGCATGCACTTTCTTTTTGGTTTCAGTTCCAACTAAGAGTCCCCAGTTCCTGTGTCCTGATACTACCACCTTTTCCATCAGTCCCTCCACCATCAGTGGTGGTTGTTAACTTACATTGTTAATCCACAGATTCCTTACCCCATCTTTTGTTTAGACTTTTCAAGTCTTGCAAACTATACTTCAAAATTAGTTATAAGCTCTTCTTTAATGAATTATTCCACTATCCCTACGGATTTTACTTTTCTTTCCTTTTTTTTTTCTTTGTTCTGAAATGGTGTCCCACTCTTTTGCCCAGGCTGGAGTGAAGTTGCCCGATCTTGGCTCATTGCAACCTCCGTCCCCGCCACCCCCAGATTCAAGCGATTCTCCTGCTTCAGCCTACTGAGTAGCTGGGATTCCAGAGATCCACAACCATGCCGGCTAATTTTTGTATTTTTAGTAGAGACAGGGTTTTGCCACGTTGGCCAGGCTGGTCTTGAACTCCCGACTTCAGACGATCCACTCACTTGGCCTCCCAAAGTCCTGGGATTACAGGCGTGAGCCACCATGCCCGGCTAGAATTTTACTTTTCTGACTGGATGCAAACTGACACATATGTGATGAAAAGCCAAAGAATGTTAATTGAAAAATGATAATTTCATTGAGAGCTAGAAAGCATATTGGGGCATATAGTCCACTTATACATTCTTGCAGAACTATAGCCATGGAATTATACACTAACTACACATTTCACATTTCACCTGTATTGATGCAAAACAGGTAAATAACAAATGTCATGGAAAATTTAAGTGACTGTGTCCTAAGTGCAGAATAGGTTTGGGACAATGCTGCAGGTCAGCCACATCACAGTATAAGAGTCAAGTGGTAATACGGATAAAGGCAAGCACATGTGGAGTGCACTTTTTACATGGTCATCAAAAAATTTCACTGTGGCCTCTATATTGCCCATAGAACCTGCGCTATGGTTCTCCAAACTCTTACTTCAACCACACCAGGTTGCTAAATTTTTTTCTTTTATAAACTGAAGTTTTATGTATTCTTTTCATGTGTTATAGGATTATAAGGGACTTTATATTCAAATAAAGAGTTTTCCTTGAACTCTCAAAAATAAAAATGGCTGTTAAAAACTTATGATTAACAACAAAACCTTTATGATATTTTGGAGAAAAGTAGGAGGACAATTGGAGGAATTTGGGTTCTCACTGGGGTGGATTGTAGGAGCTATGAAATTACCACTGCCTCCTCTCCTTACTTTATGGATACAGTTTATTTGTAATTTTTTTTTTCACTTTAAAATTGAAGTCACTAATCTTGTGATTCCTGTGCTGCCTTGACTTTGTTAATAAATAATTAATTTCTTTTGCTTGGCATATCTTTAATTTGAACCATCGTGTTTGAGAGTTTCCAATCTGTGGATCTGTGCAAATGCATTATTGAACATTCTTCCAACAGCTCTTTTCATTTTGCTCTTCTGGTTTTCTCATTACTCAGTCTCTAACACATATCAAGCTTGTGGCTTTTCATAAAGAGTGCATGGCTGATAGCTTATTCTTTTTATATGTGCCACTTGTCTTTCTTTTTGTAGGGGAGTCTTAGGTTTTATTGATGGCACTGTCAGCTAGGACAACTAAGTTCATATCAGATTAAGTGTTAGCGTCTTTCCCTGTAGCTTCAGAATCTGTGCCCCAAAATACATCGTTCTCAAGAAGAAAAAGCGAAGTCACCTAATATAACACAGTATGTGCACACACTAGTGTTTCTTTGGAGGAAGCTCACGAATATCAAAGGATATTTGATATATTCTTCAAATATGCAGCAGACTCTCTGACAAGGACAGTGCAGCCCAGGCACAGTTTCCAAGGGAATCTTGTAATCTCTCCTTTTGTTGACTTCAAGCAGAGTAGAGATAAAAACTCAGTAGTCTGAGAGTAAGCTATGACAGAATCCATAAAACACTCATTGGTTAATATGAAAGGGATGGTGAACATAGATATATGGGAATCTGAACATTATTTGGTATCTCCTAATTTCAATTGGTTAGATTTAAGAGGAAAATGTGAGATTCTCATCTCAAAAATTACCACTTAAAATCACGTTTTGTTTTGTTTTTTCACTATAAGCTGCTGTCTTTATCCCAATCTCTATAATCAGATTTTTGATCCAGTGGAAAGGACCAAGTGTGAGGTATTGAGAACAGAGGAAGCACTAGTTCTTTCTAGTACTTCCACAACAAGGCAAAGTATGGATGATCATTTGCCTTTTACATGCAAGAGAGAGAGTTTCCTCGCTACAACTAAGAGGTCAATTAGTAGAAAATATGAAAGACATGGTAAGAGAATGTAAAACTTTATTTAAACATGAAAAATATTTCTACCTATGACTAGTTAGTTAATCACTACAAAAAATATGAGAGACCATAAGTTATTCTTTCTGATTCTCTCTCAAATTCCTCAAGTCATAGGTTCTTTTTGGAAATTATATTTCAAACATCAGACTATTCCCTGACATGAAGGGATATTTCAGCTCATAATCCACTTTTCCTTATTTTCCTGAAAATCAGGCAAAGTATACATTATCTTTTTATACCTTAATATAGAAATCAAGGTAAACATCAAATGTGGTCTATCAGGCTATTAAATTCTTGTTTGGTACCAGGAGACAAGAAAAGAAAAAGCACAGAGGTTTATTTTTTTTGCAGAACATGAAAATAGGTATTTACAGCATCATGACAGACTGTCACTTGTGAAGAAATGTCAGTGGTGTTGTCACACCTACCTCATTAATACACAAAATGAAAACATAGCAATAAAATCTTGTCATCATTTTGACTTGTAGGTAAAGTTGTTCCACTGGATTATTTATAACATTTTTCATATTAGTTTTTGTAGTTCAAATATGTCAAATTTTTAAGGTAATAAACTTTATTTTTAGAAACATTTTGGGTTCACAACAAAACTGAATGGAAAGTGCAGAGACTTCCCATGTTCCCCTGTCTCCACATACATACAACTTTCTCTGCAATGGACATCCCACATCATAGTGGAACATTCCTTACAATTGATGAAACTACATTAACACATCATTATCAGTCAAAGTCCATTGTTAACATTAGGGTTTCCTCTTCGTATTGTACATTCTATGGGTAATGACAGATATATAATGACATGTTTTCACCACTGTATTATCATACAGAACTGTTTCCCTGTCCTAAAAGTCCCCCGTGTTCTGCCTACTCATCCCATCCTCTTCACTAACCCTTGGCAACCACTGATCTTTGTCTCCATATTTTTGTTTCAGAATGTCATATAGTTGGTATCATGCAGTATGCAGCTTTTCAAATTGGCTTTTTAAATTTAGTAATATGCATCTAAGTTTTCTCTGTGTCTTTTTGGGGCTTGATAGCGCATATCATTTTAGCACTGAATAATATTCTATTATTCTTTATTCTAATATTCTTTTATTTATTATATATTTATTATTATTCTAATGTTCTTTTTAGCACTGAATAATATTCTATTGTCTGGATATAGCATAGTTCATCTATTTACCTACTGAAGGACATATTGTTTGCTTTCAAGTTTTGGCAATTGTGAATAAAACTGCCATAAACATTTGTGTACAAGTGTTTTTGTGGGCATAAGTTTTCAGTTCATTTCAGTAAATGCCAAGGAGCATGATTAAATCACCAGATCACGTGGAAAGAAAAATTATAGATTTTTAAGGAGCTTCAGAACTGTCTTCCACAATGGCTATACCATTTTGCATCCCCAGCAGAAATGAATGAATGTTCCTGTTCCTTTAAATCTTCAGCATTTGGTGTTGTCAATGAATTTTGACCATTCTAACACATGTGTAGTGATATCATATTGTTCTTTTAACTTGCAATTCCCCAAAGACATAGAAAGTTGAGCATATTTTAATATGCCTACCTGACATATGTGTATTTTCTTTGATGAGATATATATTCAGATCTTTTTGCCCTTTTTTTTTTGAGACAGAGTCTCGCTCTGTCACCCAGGCAGGAGTGCAGTGGCACAATCTCAGCTCACTTCAATTTCCATCTCCAGGGTTCAGGCAATTATCCTGTCTCAGCCTCCCACGTAGCTGAGATTACAGACATGTGCCACTACGCCTGGCTAATTTTTTTGTATTTTTAGTAGAGACGGGTTTCACCATATTGGGCAGGCTAATCTTGAGCTCCTGACCTTGTGATCCACCCACCCCTCGGCCTCCCAAAGTACTGGGATTACAGGCATGAGCCACCGCACTCGGACTGCCCATTTTTAATTGGATTGTTCCTTTTCTTATTTTTGAATTTTAAGAGTTCTTCATGTATTTTAGATAATAATCCTTTATCAAATATATCTTTACAAATATTTTACCCAGTCTGTGGCTTTTTTCTTATTCTCTTGACAGTATTTTTCACAGAGCATAAGTTTTTAATTTTAATGAAGTCCAGTTTATCAATTATTTATTTTATGGGTCAAGCCTTTAGTGTTGTCTCTAAAAAGTCATCACTATAACCAAAGTCATTGGGATTTTCTCCTATGTCAACTTTTAGGAGTTTTATAGTTTTTCATTTCATATTTAGGTCTATGATCTATTTTTGGATTCGTTTTTAGGAAAGATGCATGGCCTATGTGTAGATTCTTTTTTTTTTTTTTTTTTTTCTTTTTTTTTTTTTTTTTTTTTTTTGCCTGTGAATATTTAGTTATTCCTGCAATGTTTGTTGAAAATACTATCTTTTCTTCATCATATTTCTTTGGTGCTTTTGTCAAAGATCAGTAAAATATATTTACGTGTGGCTATTTCTGGACTCTCTATTATGTCTCACTGATCTATCTGTCTATTCTTTTACCAGTGCCATACTGTATTGATTACTGTACGTTTATTTTATTTTTTTGCTTCTCAGCAGATGAATTTTTTTTATTGCATTTTAGGTTTTGGGGTACATGTCAGAACATGCAAGTCTTGAAGTCAGGTATGATCAATCCTCCAGCCGTTCTTCTCTTTTAATATTGTCTTTACCATTCTGGGCCTTTTGCCATTTCCTATACATTTTAGAGTCAGTTTGTCAGTATCCACAAAAATAGCTTGTTGTATTTTGATGGGGATTCTTTTGAATCTGCAGATCATGAACATAGAGTAGCTCTAATTTTATTTAGTTCTTCTTTGAATTTTTTCATCCAGTTTTGCAGTTTTTCTCATGTGAATCTTATATTTACATATCATATTTTATTAGATTCGTACTTAAATATTTCGTATTGAGTGGTACTAATGTAAATTATATTTTGTTTGTAATTTTAAATCCCACTTGTTTATTGTTAGTGTATAGGAAAGTGTTGACTTTTACGTATTAACCTTTCATCCTTCAACCTTGATATAATAATTTATTCACTTCAAGAGGATTTATTTTGCCAATTCTTTTTTACTTTCTACGTAAATAATCATGTCATCCATGAAAAAAGACTTTTATTTCTTTTTTCCTAATCTGTAAACCTTTTATTTCCTTTTCTTGTCTTGTTACATTAGCTGGGATGTCAAGTATGGGTCATGCCCCCCGTGTATCTATAAAGTCATCACCATACCCATGGTCATTGAGATTTTCTCTTATATCATCTTCTAGGTGTTTTATAGTTTTTCATTTTAAATTTAGGTCTATGACCCATTTGAGTTCATTTTTATGAAGGGTGTAAGGTCTGTGCATAAATTCATGTTTCTCCATGTGGATACAACAGTGAAGGCATAACCACTTTTTAAGAAAGTGTTAAGAGGAAACATTATTGTCTTGTTTCTGATTTTTACAGGAAAGCTTATAGGTTCTCACCAGTTACTATTTTAGCTGTAACGTTTGTTTTTTCTTTAATGTCTCATTTTGATTGTTGTGGGTACACAGATGCAGGTATTTATGGGCTACACAAAATGTTTTGATACAGGCATGCAATACATAATAAGCACATCATGTAAAATGGGGTACCCAACCCCTCAAGCATTTATCCTTTGTGTTATAAACGATCAGATTATATTCTTTTATTTTAAAATGTACAATTAAGTGATTACTGTCTATAGTCACCCTATTGTGATATCAAATAATAGGTCTTATTCATTCTTTCTATTTTTTTTTTTTTTTGGGGGTAACCATGAATGATCCTCACATCCCCTCCCAACCTGCTGCCACTACCCTTCTCAGCCTCTGGTGACCATCCTTCTACTACTCTCTATATCCATGAGTTCAATTATTTTGATTTTTAGAACCCACCAATAAGTGAGAACATGTGATGTTTGTCTTTCTGTACCTGGTTCATTTCACTTAGCATAATGACCTCTAGTTCAATCCATGTTGTTGCAAATGACAGGAGCTCCTTCTTTTACGGCTGAATAATACTCCGTTGTGTATATATAGCACATTTTTAATGTTTGAAAATGTCTTTACTATGTCTTGGCTACTGAATGATAACTAAACTAAGTGTAGACATTTTTGTTGATTTTTTTGGTTTTATTTATATTTCGTTGAAGGGAAATGTTTTTTATTTCAATAGCTTTTGAAATACAAGAACTTTTTGTTATATAGATGAATTATGCAGTGGTGAATTCTGAGATTTTAGTGCACCCATCACCCGAGTAGTGTACATTGTACCTAATATATTTTTATCCCTATTCTCCCTCCCAGCCTTCCCCTTCTGAGTCTCTAAAGTCCTTAATATCACTCTGCATGCCTTTGTATACTCGTAGCTTAGCTCCCACTTATAAGTGAGAACATACAGTTTTTGGTTTTCCACTCCTATGTTGCTTCACTTAGAATAATGGCCTTCAGCTCCATTCAAATTGCTGCAAAAGACATTATTTCATCCCTTTTAATGGCTGAGTACTAGTCCATGGTGCATATATACCACATTTTCTTTATCCACTCATTAGTCAGTGGACACTTAAGTTGGTTCCACGTCTTTGCAGTTGAAGTACCACATTTTCATTATCCAGTAATCTGTTGGTGGATGTTCAGATTTCTTCCAAATTTTGGCTATTGTGAACAGTGTTACAACAAGCATGGGAGTGCAGATACCTCTTTGATATACTCATTTCCTTTGTTTAGGGTATATACTAAACAGTAGGATTGCTGAATCATATGGTAGCTCTCTTTTTAGCTTTTTGAGGAACCTCCAATTTATTCTCTGTAGTGGCTATACTAATTTACATTCCCACCAATGGTATGTGAGGATTCTGTTTTCTCTACATCCTTGCTAGCATTTGTTATTGCCTTGCTTTTGGATATGAACCATTTTAACTAGAGTGAGATGATATCTCATTGTAGTTTTGATTTGCATTTCTCTGATGATTAATGATATTGAGCACCTTTTCATATGCCTGTTTTCCATTTGTATGTTTTTTTTTTTTAATGTCTAGTCAAAGTGTTTGTCCATTTTATTTTTAATTGGATTATTAGATGTTTTCCTATAGAGTTTTTTGAGCTTTTTATAGATTCTGGTGATTAATCCCTTAACAAATAGGTAGTTTGTAAATATTTTCTCCCATTCTGTGAGTCGCCTTTTCATTTTGTTGGCTATTTTCTTTGCTGTGCAGAAGCTTTTTAACTTGGTGCGATTCTATTTGTCCATTTTTTGCTTTGGTTGCCTGTGCTTGTGGAGTATTATTATTATTCAAGACATTTTTTTTGCCCAAACCAATATCCTGTAGACGTTCCCCAATATTTTCTTATAATAGTTTCATACATTGAAATATTAGATTTAAGCCTTTAATCATTTTCATTTTATTTTTGTAGATGATGAGAGATAGGGGTCATTTCATTTTTCTGCATATGGATATCTAGTTTTCCCAGCATCATTTACTGAAGAAACTGTCTGTTCCCCAGTTTATGTTCTTGGCAGCTTTGTCAAAAATGAGTTAGCTGTAGGTGTGTGGATTTGTTTCTGAGTTCTCTGCTCCGTTCCATTGATCTATGTGTCTGCTTTTATGCCAGTACTATGCTGTTTGGGTTACTAAAGCTCTGTAGTATAATTTGAAATCAGGTAATGCGATTCTTCCAGTTTTGTTCTTTTTGGTCAGGATAGCTATTTGAGTCCCTTCATACACTGCTGTAAAGAAATACCTGAGACTGGGTAATTTATAAAGAAAAGAGGTTTACTTGGTTCATCGTTTCACATGCTGTACAAAAAAGCATAATGCTGGCATTTGCTCAACTTCTCGGGAGGCCTCTGGAAACTTACAGTTATGGTGGAATGCAAAGAGACTGCCAGGATGTCTTACATGGCCAGAGAAGGGGAAGGAGAGAAGATGGAGGTACCACACACTTTTAAACAACCAGATCTCAGAAGAACTTTCTCACTATCATGAGAACATTGCCAAGGAGGAACTCTGCCCCCATGACACAATCACCTCCCACCAGGTTCTACCTCCAACATGAGGGATTAAAATTTGACATGAGATTTGGGTTGGGGCCACAGACCCAAACCATATCAATAGCTTTGGCAGCTATTCTGGGTCTTTTGTTGTTCCATATAAAATTTAGGATTATTTTCTATTTTGTGAAGAATGTATTTAATATTTTGATAGGGATTACACTGAATCCTTTGAGTGCTTTGGGTAATATGGACATTTTAATAATATTTGTGCTTCTAATCCATGAACATGAAATATTTTTCCATTTTTTGATGTGCTCTTCAATTTATTTCATCAATGTTTTATAGCGTTCCTTATAAAGATCTTTCACTTCTCTGGTTAATCCCAAGGTATTTAATTTTATTTGTGGCTATTCTGAATAGGATTACTTTTTAAATTCTTTTTCTGATTGTACACTTTTGACATAAAGAAATGCTACTGATTTTTGTATGTTGATTTTGTATCCTGAAACTTTACTGAATTTATCAGTTCTAATAGATTTTGTGGAATCTTTAGGTTCTTCCAAGTATAAGATTATATCACCCACAAACAGGGATAATTTTAGTTCTTTCTTTCCAATTTGGATATGCTTTCTTTCTTTCTCTTGCCTGATTATTCTAGCTAGGACTTCCAATAATATATTGAATAACAGTGGTGAAAGTGGGCATCCTTGTCTTGTTTCAGATCTTAGAAGAAAGGCTTTTAGTTTTTGTCCATTTAGTATTATAGCAGCTGTGGTTCTGTCATATATGGCTTTCATTATGTTGAGATATGTTTCTTCTGTACCCAGTCTATGTTTTTTGATTGAAGAGTTTAATTCATTTACATTCAATATTATTGTTGATAAGTAGGAACGTACTCCTGCCATTTTGTTCTTTGTTT
>NW_016107597.1:2655351-2669158 GCF_001604975.1 Cebus imitator
CAAAAAAAAAAAAAAGCTAATAAAGACTCTACACCTTAACTTCAAACTTCATCCCCTTACTTTCTAACCTTTTGCTGTTTCTACCTTATTGTACTATCTATGCCTTGAAAAGTTATTGTAGTTATTATTTTTAACAAGCAATAGCAAACAACAATAGGCAAAGGATATGAACAGACACTTCTCAAAAGAAGACATACAGGGAGCCGACAAACAAACATGAATAAGTGCTCCACATTACTAATCATCAGAGAAATGCAAATCAAAACCACAATGAGATACCATCTCACACCAGTCAGGATGGCCAATACTAAAAAGTCAAAAAAGAACAGATGTCAGTGAGGCTGTAGAGAGAACGGAATGCTTATACACTGTTAGTTGGAATGTAAATTAGTTCAGAGACTGTGAAAGGCAGTTTAGACATTTCTCAATGAACTTAAAACAGAACTATCATTCAACCCAGCAATCTGCTTCCTGGGTATACACCCAAAGAGAAATAAAAAATTCTACCAAAAATACACATGCAATTGTGTGTTCACCACAGCACATAGCAAAGGCATGGAATCAACTGAGGTGCCCACCAATACCTAGGCATATATCGTGGATTGGATAAAGGAAATGTGATATATACACACCATAGATACTACACACTTGTAAAAAGAATGAAATCACTCTTCATTTCTTTTACAGTGTTTTTGATTTTTCATGTCAATAATAGTGACCTTTGCAGCAACATGGATGCAACTGAAGATGATTCTCCTAAGAGAATTAATGTAGGAATAGAAAACCAAATGCCATGTGCCCTCACTTATAAGTGAAAACTAAACATAGGTACATGTAGACATAAAGATGGGAGCACTACACACTGCAGACTACTAGAGGGTGGTGAGAGGGAGAGGGGCAAGAGATAAAAATCTACCTATTGGGTACTATACTCATTATCTTGGTGACAGGATCATTTATACCTTAAACCTCAGTATCATGCAATATAACCATGTAAGAAAGCTGCCAATGTACCCTCTCAATCTAAAATAATGGTTATTATAAAAAATAAATAGGCTGAGTGTGATGGCTCATGCCTGCAATCCCAGCACTTTGGGAGACAGAGGAGGGCAGGTCATTTGAGGTCAGGATTTCAAGAACAGCCTGAACAACATGGCGAAACCTCCTCTCTAATAAAAATACAAAAGAATTAGCTGGGTGTGGTGGCAGGTGCCTGTAATCCCAGCTAGTGGGAAGGCTGAGGCAGGAGAATCGCTTGAACCCAGGAGATGGAGTTTGCAGTGAGCCGAGATTGCACCACTGCACTGCAGCCTGGGTGACAGAGTGAGACTCCATCTCATAAATACATACGTATATACATACATACATACATACATACATACAATGCCAAAAAAAAATTAAGTGGGCTTCTTGTAGACAACCCACAGTGAAGTCTTGTTTTTTATATAATCTAATAATATCTGTCTTTTAATTGGTATATTTCAAACATGGACATTTAAAGTAATTCTTAATATAGTTTGATTAATATATATCATATTTGTTATTGTTTTCTATTTGTTGCCCTTGTTCTTTGCTCTTATATTTTTCTTCTACACTTTTTTTGCCTTCTATGGTTTTCATTGTGCAATTTACAAAAATCCATTTTCATTCTTTTATATTAATTATACATTTTAAAGTGGTTGTGATAAAGTTGGCAATATTCTTTTACAATTAACACACGTCCACTTTCCAATAACACTATATTGCTTCATAGATAGTGTAAGTACCTTATAATAACAAAATATTTCTAATTAATCTTTCCCATCCCTTGTCGTTAATGTATTATTTCACTTGTATATTAACCATATATATGCATATGTATGCATACATGTATATATATATACATGAGCATGCATAATATAATATAGTGTTGCTATTATTATTTTGAACAAACTTATCTGTTAGATTTTTTACATTTTTTATTTTATCTTTACTTATTCATTCTCTGAGACTTGTCTTTTCTTTGTGCAGAACTGAGTTTCTCCCATACATTATTTTCATTGTCATTCAAGTACTTTTTTCTTATCTTAATTTTTAACAGCTGTATTGGGATATATTTGACATAAAAGGAACTACAAATACTTCATGTACAATTAAATTAGTTTGGATATATGCAAATGTCCTATGACATCATCAAAAGTAGGGTAATAGACGTATCCAACCCTTCCCAGAATTTTCTATTGCTCTTTCTTTTTTTCTTGTGTTTCATTGTGTGTGGTTAGAATACTTAACATGAGATGTACCCTCCTAACAAATTTTGAAGTACACAATACTGTATTGTTAACTATATGCACCACGTTCTACAGCATTTCCTCAATTATTGTTTGTCTGGGAAAGTCTTCATTTCTACCTTCAAGATAATTTTACAAGGTACAGAACTGTGAAGGATCATTTTGCATAATACAGTTCCAGGTTGGTGAGTTTTTTCTGCAACATTTTAAATATTTTACTTCACTCTCCTCTTACTTGCGTAGTTTCTGAAGAGAAGTCAGAGTTAATTCTTATTTTTGTTTCTCTGTAGATAAGGTGTTTCCCATACCTCAGGTTCTTTCAATATTCTTTTTTCTTTTTCTTTGATGTTTTAAAGTTTGAATATATATGCCTAAGTGGTGTAGGTTTTGTTTTGATTTTTAGACTTTTGTTTTTTCACCATTTATCCTCTTTGGTGTTCTCTGAATTTCCTGGATCTGTGATTTGGTGTCTGACATTAATCAAATACTGCTTCTGTTCCTTTCTTTCTATCTTCTCCTTTTTCTATTCCTATTACATATATTTATACCTTTTGGAATTGTCCAACAGTTCTTTACTACTCTGCTTGACTTTTTCAGTCTTTTTTCTCTTGTTTTTCAGTTTTGGAAGTTTCTATTTCTATATTATCAGGCTCAGAAATTATTTTCTCCCTCATGTCCAGTCTTCTAATGAGCCCATTAAAGGCATTCTTCATTTATTTTACTGTGCTTCTGACTGTCAGCATTTCTTTTTAATTCTTTCCTAGAATTTCCATCTTTCTGCTAACACTTTCTATTTATTTTTGCATGCTGTCTACTATTTCTGTTAAAACCTTTAGCATATTAATCATATGTTTTAAAATTTCTAATCAGATAATTGCAACATTACTGCCATATCTGACTCTGACTCTGGAGCATGTTCAAGTATCTTCAAACTGTGTTTTTTCTTCTTTTTGGTATGCCTGATAATTTTTCACTGAAAGGAGGAATGTACTGGGTGAAAGCAACTTTAGTAAACGCACTTTTAGTGATATAGTGGTAATGTGTGAGGAGAAAGAAGTGTTCTATAATTTTGTAAGTGTCAGGACCAGCCATGGTGGCTCATGCTTATAATCCCAGCAGTTTGGGAGGCCGAGGCAGGCAGATCACTTGAGGTCGTTCCAGACAGGCCTGGCCAACATGGTGAAACCTTGTCTCTACCAAAAATACAAAAATTAGCTGAAAGTGGTGGTGCAGGCCTGTGGTCCCAGCTACTCAGGAGGCTGAGGCAGGAGGATCTCTTGAGCCCAAGAGGCAGAGGTTGTAGTGAGCCAAGATCACGTCACTGCAGTCCAGCCTGGGTGACAGAGCAAGACCCTGTCTCTAAAAAATAAAAAGAAAAAAAAGAAAGAAAAAATTATAAGTCAGATTTTTGGTGAGGCTGTGAGACTGTGAACTTCACGAGTGTTTATCAGCTTCCCCTACCCTCTTAGGAGCGATAGGAGAGCTACAGGGAGACATACTTAGGTATTGCCCTTCTCCCACATGGAAAGCTAGAGTCAGCTTGAATTGGGGATTTCCATTTTCCCAGGTAGTTTGGGCTCTGATAAAATCCCAGAAATTTAGGCTCTAGTAAAATAGTTTCTGCTGAGAGTAGGTCTTGTTAAGAATAACATAATGCTTTATCATATTTTAAAATAATTATTTCTCCCTTCCCCTGTGAAAGGCATAAGGGAATTTTTCTACGATATTTGCTGTGAGAAACTGGTAGAGCCCCTGAAGGTAAAACTCGCAAAACTGTAAGGGGTCTCCTTGTGCATGGGCTTCCCTGGAGTTTTGAACTGTGAGACTTGTTCACACTGAGGTTCTAGCAATTTTTAAATTATCATTTAGTTTTTCATACATTGGCACTGGTTCCTGTGGTGGTTTCTACTCTGGTAAGTAGTGATTCTCTGTATTTGCCTGTCTTTCTCTCCAATGGTTTGCCCTGTGACCTCGCTTCTTTCTGAGATCTAAGAAGAATAGTTAATTATTCAGCTTGTTCAGCTTTTTATCGGTTGTTGGGTTGAAGTGGTAACTTCCCTATCATCATATTTTTAATGGTGTCTATGTGATGCCATAAAGAATGAATGGTGAAAAATGCAAGATGTATAGTTTAAATACCTCTCATTGCATTGGTTACCTGTGTAATAACATGCAAATTGTATGTGACAAATTTCAATGTATAAAACACCTAGTATTAAAAAATCGCTCTGGTTATCTCATATGAATAGAATCATGCAGTTTGCCTTTTTGTGACTAGCTTTTTCACTTAGCATGGTGTTCTCAGGGTTTACTCATGTTGAGGAATGTGTCAGAATTTTCTTCCTTGTTGAAGCTGCATAGTATTCCGTTGCGTGTATGTACCATATTTTCTTTGTTCACTTATCCATTGGTGGACGTTTGGATTGTTTCAACCATTTGATTATTGTGAGTGATGCTACTATGAACATGGAGGTACAAGTGCCTCTTTGGGACCCTGCTTTTAATGATTTTTGATAAGCCCAGGACTGGATTTGCTGGATCATGTGGTGGTTCTATTTTTGACTTTTTGAGGCGTCACTGTATTGTTTCCATGGCAGCTGTACCAATTTACTTTCCCATCAGCATTGCAAGGGGCGGTTCCAATTTCTCCATATCTTTGCCAATACTTTTTAATTTTCTTTTTCTTTTGTGGTAGCCATTCTGATGGGTGTGAAGTGATATCTCATTGTGGTTTCCCTTTACATTTATCTTCTTACTTTGTTCGAATATATTTTCTTACAAACAAAATATTTTTAGAATTTACATGTTATTTAGACATTAAAATATGCAGCAGCATTCTAAGTTTTAGAATCTTTCTCATTTTAAAAAAAATGTGTGCCTACCTTTCTCCAAACCAGGGATATAACTTAATTGTCAACATAATTATCACTGAGATTCTATCTACTCAATCCAAAAGAGGTGGATCCAAGTCATGGCCCTGTTACTTATAATCTGTATATCTGTGTGACTTGAAACAACCCCTCAGTCTCCACTTTGTCATCTGAATTAAAAAAAGGAGTATAATAATACTCACCTGATCTATTGGGAGGCTGTTGAATTAAAAGAACTAATATGTGAATACACTCTAAATTATAAAGTTCTGCAAATGAAAGCCATTGATTGTATTAATTAGCATCAATAGTAAATGCCTTATATTATGGGAGCAGTCACTATAATAGGCAAAAGCTTAAGCTCTAGATTCAGACTACCTTGTTGCCCAAGCTGTGTTACCTAGGGTGGTTATGTTATCTCTCAGTCTCAGTCTAGACAATGGGGGTGATTATAGAGTATGCCAATTGCTATATTCATGACACATAGTAAGCACTTTAATGTTAGCTATAATTACTCAATTATTTTTGTTTTGTGGCTTCTGCAAATCTTCACTGTTTACTACCTGAAAAAGAACATGTCTGGTATGATCATCATGTACTTCCAGAAGAACAGCTCCAATATGGCTTATGCCTTTTGATTATCAATCTGCTAATATGCACCCTTCTCCCAATTAAGAAACAAGGAGATAATACATGCAAAAAGCCCAGAACATCATCTACAAGGCTGTAGTTGACCAATAAATATATATGCCCTGCCCTTCTGATCTTCCCCAAGGTACAGACATACACAAAACTAAACTTGTTCCCATTTCTCAGCTTGGTCATTGAGTAGTTCTAATCTTAGTCTTCTATTAGGAGGACACCAAAACTATGTTTGTTTGTTTCCATTTCAATGTCTAGCATTCATCAATGCTAGGAAGAAGGACCTTTCACTCTTGAAATTTCTCATTGACTCAGGCAAAAGGGGTCGATTAGAAAAATGAAGAAATAGCCGGGCACAGTGGCTTATGCCTGTAATCCCATTACTTTGGGAGGATGAGGCGGGTGGATCACGAGGTCAGGAATTTGAGACCAGCCTGACCAACATGGTGAAACCCCGTCCTACTAAAAGTACAAAAATTAGCTGAGCATGGTGGCGCTATAATCCCAGTTATGCAGGAGGCTGAGGCAGGAGAATTGCTTGAACCCGGGAGGCGGAGGTTGCAGTGAGCCAAGATCGTGCCACTGCACTCCAGCCTGGGTGACAGAGCAAGGCTCCATCTCAAAAGAAAAAAGAAAAGGAAAGAAAGAAAAATGAAGAAACAGCCATCGACCTGTTTTCCCTGAGTCAACGTGAAATTTCAAGAGTGAAAGGTCCTTCTTCCTAGCATTGATGAATGCTAGACATTGAAATGGAAACAAACAAACATAGTTTTGGTGTCCTCCTAATAGAAGACTAAGATTAGAGCTACTCAATGACCAAGCTGAGAAATGGGAACAAGTTTAGTTTTGTGTATGTCTGTACCTTGGGGAAGATCAGAAGGGCAGGGCATATATGTTTATTGGGCAATTACAGCCTTGTAGATGATGTTCTGGGCTTTTTGCATGTATTATCTCCTTGTTTCTTAATTGGGAGAAGGGTGCATATTAGCAGAGCTACTTGGCTGCTTTCCTTTCAACATTAAATAAATACTAATTTCATTCTTATAGAATGTATATGTGATCTTATTCTCACTGTAAAAATTGAAATAATGTAGAAAGAAGCATATACAAAAATAAAGCAAGCTTCTTTCACCCAATTCTGCCTGGCTGCCCACAGTCTCCCATTTTTCCTAACAGGTTGCCACAGGAATTGTGCATCTTTCCTGACTATATCTTTGAATTTATTAAAATAAATATGTTTTTTGAATACATAAAATGGCCATATTATTCATATTATTCTGCAACTAACTACTTTTTACTTAACAATTTTTTGGGCAAATCTTTTCATCTCTATACCTAAAGATATTAATAACAACTGACACATATGTACCAGGAACATGTAAAGTGCTTTCTATAACCTAATTTATTTCATGTTCAAAATAACCATGAAGTAAGGTGATAAATGACAGGAACAGACCCTGTAAAGTTTAGCAACTTGCAAAGGTCCCAAGCTAAGTGGCATCACTTGCAATTGAACCCACCTAGGAAATCTTCAGAACTTATACTCAACTACTCTGCTGGACCACCTCACTAGTCGCCTTGTTCCTTCAATGATTATGTAATACATTTTAAAATATTATAAACAATGCTACTTTAAAATATTTAAAATATAAAAAGAAGAAAATTCTCTTTTTTGTTCCCCTCACCACAAACAAATTCCCAAGCTATTCTTATGCAGCTTGAAATTTATTGGGTCTGAATTGAGACCCAAGAATATGGATTTTTAACAACAAACACCCAGATTATTATCATAGAGGAAGTTTGGAGAAAATTGAGAAATACTGTTGTAGGAGTTATTAAGAAATTATTTTAGGCAGATAGAGAGGAAAAGGGGTCCTTGGGAAGTTTTCGTCTTTTGTTTATTTTCAAATAGGACATAAAGGTTCCTAGATTTTTAATCAAAATAATTTACATTTTTTGCTCTGCTAGCATGAGATCACCAACAATAAGAAAATCCAACAGGAATACATAAAAAACTTAACAAGTTGACTTTAATAAGTAAAAATTACAACATTATTTTCCCAGCAATGAACAATTTCATTCTTTAAAAGTAAACAAGGCCTAAAACAAGAGGGCACAGGAACAAGTAGTCAGGTGGATTTAGGTGAGCACTGAACACAAGCTTTGAGGAAGTGCAAAGGACTGACATCTAGGCTTGAACAAGACAGAAAACTACCAGGCCAGACAGGCCTATATGCAGACACTAGCATGGACAAAACTCAGTTACACTGAATTCAGAGACAAAATTCAGTGACACTCTTTCACTTATTTAGGGTTCTACACCATTTCACTGAGCAGACTTAGTTTTTGTTTTTTGGAGTTTTTTGTTGTTGTTTATTTGTTTTTTTACAAACCTTTTAGACAGAGGGGAAAAAACTGCAAACTAGGACTACGATGTTAAAACAGCCACTAGCAGACAGCTGCCAACAGTTACTGGGTCTGAAGGTGAGGCTTCCCAACTCAAACGGAGAAGTCATTGGAATAAACCTTTCATCTTTCATCACCCATATCCTTAAAACAGGACAAGATGGGATGACTACACCAGGTGACATCACCAAAGTCTCAAAGTAGCAGCTAAAATGTGCCAGAACTCTCCACCTTGTCTAGGAGCTATGTTCCATTCTCTCTGCAACAAAAGGAACTATAATATGTTTTCTCAATAAGTCTTTAGTCTCTCCTCCCAGCTGGACACAATGCTTCAAGTGGCCTTCACTACTCAGAAACCAATCCTACCTCTTTTACTTTCTTCTTCTTTTTGGTAGTATCACTGTCCTCGGCCCCACTCTCCAGACCAGCTTTGGCCTTCTTGTCCTTCTTACTCTTCTTTCCTTCTTGATCAACTGAGGAGCTGCTGGAGGGGTCTCGTCACTTTCACTATCACTGTCTTGCTTCAGTTTCGCAGATTTTGCTGCCTCCCTTTCTAGTCTATCTGGAAAGTCCCTGCTCTTAGAGCCCCGCGGGCAACCTTTGATATGCAAATGAAGGCCTTTAGAAACTGGGTCCACCTAAACATGGCGATTCTGGAGGCATTCTTGCCCTTGACCCACAGATGCCTGGCAACAGGGCTGCCCCCACAAATCCTTGCATGTGTAGAAGATCATGGTGCCCTGCATTTGCATACTAAAAGGCTAGGGTGAGAGGGCCAGCTTTTTCGTGAGCTACGTGAATGACATACCTGGTCAAACCAATCCCCTGAACCTGTACAAATCAGACACCACCTCCACCACCCTGTACATATACCTGGCTGGTATCCACTGCACTTGGAGTCTCTTCCCTCAGCTTTGGAGCCTCACTCCCTCTGTCTCTATACAGGGGAGCTTCTTCCATCTTCTCTCTTCTTTCTTGCCTATTAAACTTTCTGCTCCTTAAAACCACTCCACGTGTGTCTGTCGTTTTTTCCAATTCAATGCCAGAAGAACCTGGTGTTCCTCCACTCATCAGAGCCGTATCAATACCAAAATAAGAGTTACAGTCATGTGCCACATAACAGTGCTTCAGTTGATGACATGCTGCATGTACAACAGTGGTCCCACAAGATTACAGTACTGTATGTTTACTGTACCTCTTGTATGTTTAGATACAGGTATGCTTCCTGTTGTATTACAATTAACTACGGTATTCACTACAGTAGCATGCTGTACAGATTTGCAGCCTAGGAGCAATCAACTATACCATATAGCCTAGGTGTGCACTAGGTTATGGCATCTAGGTTTGCCTAAGTGCTCTCTAGGATTTTCACAGACCAACACAGTTGCCCATTGACGTATTTCTCAACATATTTGTGGTTAAACCATACATGACTGTAGTTGTGTAGACTCATAGAGGCAGAGAATTCAGTAACTGTACATGAGATACCTACAAAATTCGCCTCTCAATACCATAAGCATTGTCTTACTTCCCCATTCCCACCCATGGTGTTGACCTCTTTGTGCTGCCTTGCTCAAGAGTGGCTCCTAACAACAGTAATTTGAATGCCTCCTGAGGGCAAGCCTTGAGTTATCTATGCAAAGGAAATCAAGGGGAATAATGGCTCTTGATGTAGAAAGGGGGTGGGCATGAAGTAAGTAAGCTTTTAGGCATTATAATGTGAAAAAATAATAAAAATAAAATTAGAGAAAAATATGATTGTTAATATTAACTCTAATATTATTATGCTTCAAAAGACAGATTATTTTTAAATGTTTTATAGACCAATTCAAAACAAATCTAAATGAAGAAGGTTACTAAAATAATAGAACTCAGACTACATAAAAGAAACAAAAGTAAAATTCTCTTTTTCCATTAAAAATAGCTTCTAGCATGGGAGGGTCTCATCATTATGCTTTTCCTAATTGTTCAGTAGTTGCTATTTAGAAGAGAATTGAAGGAGAACACTAAATACATATGCTTTACTTCTAAGTATGTCCAACTCCACTAGATAAATTTGTTATTTGTCCTCTGTTCCCCCAACAGCTAACATTCAAGAAAAATGTAGCTCCAGTTGTGACATGGTAAAAGCTCCATAAAACTGCATACCTCAACCTACCTCAGCTTTCTGTTGAAACTGCTCTCTGTAACCCAAATGCAAATAAGTAATTAAGGACTGTAATTTCCACCTTACCCAGACAATATGTAAACAAATGCTAAGCTTGACTTTTGTGAACCACTTAAGTAACAATCAGAATGTCAAAAGTCCCCTGGCCCTCGGAGTGTCCGGAGCCCCTCCGCCTCATCTCCACCCAGCAATCCACTGGAATGTCCGGAGTCCCTCACCCTCAAGTTCACCCAGCAATCCACTGGAATGTCTGGAGCCCCTCCCCCTCATCTCCACCCAGGGATCCACTGGAATGTCCAGAGCCCCTCACCCTCATCTCCGCCCAGGAGGTGATTTACAGAATCCACTAGCCCTCAGAATGTCTGAAGCCCCTCACCCCCGCCCCCGCCCCTTGCCCTCACTCCCAAGGTGATTTTTACGGGTATAAAAGGTCGTGACACCCTCCTTTCGGTGCCACGGGTTGGAGAGACGTGAGTCCTCTGTGGCTGCCAGCAATAAAGACCCTGCAATTTGGCATACTTTTGTCTTGGTGTTGACTTTCTATGCTCAGGCCAGTACAACACAGTGTTCATTTGACCATGCTACTTCTCTAAAATGGGCATTGTATCAACTATGCTAACAATTTCCTACTTTGCATTGCATTTTAATATTCACAGAAAGCTGCATTTTAACCCTGTGTGAGAAAGCATACTACATGTTCTAAAACATGATATAATCCACATTTCAGTGACTGCCTTCACCATAGAGAATAATAAGGGAACATAGAGAGCAGACCACTTCATTTAACCATTGATTTTTGAAGGTCAAATGACAATATCCTGTTGCACAGGAAAACTGCCTGTTCAAGTTTGGGCCCATAAGTCATTCGCCTACTTTCTGGAATTTCTGCATTGCCAAGAAAAATCTTATGAAGAAAATTAGTTTTGTCCTTCCTTCTCTTTTTCTCTCCCTTCCTCCCTCACTTCTTTCTTTCTTTCCATTGATGACTTCCTATTCCTACTTGTTTTGTTCCCCTCCTTTCTTTCCTTCGTTTTTCTCTTTTGTTTTGGGAAAATTAAAAATCCTGCCAACCCTGATAATCTTCTCAACAAAAGGTAGAAAAGAAAGAAATCAAATTTCTAATGGAATAGGCATTAAACCAGATTACAATGTGCATCATATGAAGTCAGATAAGAGAATAGAAAGATAGAAAGAAAATCTATCCATTTTATACAGCCATTTATAATCCATTACATACATAGTCTCTAGATTAACGGTAACCCATCTCTTACAAGAAGACTCAACAGTACACTTTGCTCTGTATTCTTTAACAGTCCATCCAAAGCTCATCTGGTAATGGAGGTAGCCATTTTTCAGCTAGAGCTTTTATCCAAAGTAATAATAAATCTTCCCTTATCTCTAGGAGAAGCACATGGTTTTCAGCTCAGAGAAAGAAGCCTAGGTTAGACTCCCAAGGTGACAGAAAAATAGGGGCCCTATCTTCCTTGATATTTACATTTCAAAAAGATGGTTCTCACACCCTTAGGAAAAAAACATTCCTGAGTTGTAAAGCAGGCAAGGGGCTTACCTAACCTTTACAAAGATTTATAGGAAAGATTCACAAACGGTAGGTTTCTTATGGAAATGCTCTAAGGTGTGAGTCCCAGGGAGGCAGGGGGAAGTCTCTTTCCCTTTTGGCAACAGAGAAAACCCAATTTGTAAAATTTACCCTAACATTTTCAACAAATACTTATTTAGCCTCTATTATTTGCTAAACACTCAGCATGTATAGATATATGGTGGTGACGTTACTATAATATGGTATAGAAACAATTTGAGATATTTGTTGGAAAAGCATGACTGACCATGAGGATGGTGATGAAGGTGGGTGAATTATCATGGTAGTCTTTGGTCTTTTTAGCACTAGTCTGCTTTATTTTGCTCGAAGACCAAACTTGTTATCTTTTCTTTTTCTAATTTTTAAATTAATACATAAAAGTTATATGTATTTATCATGTACAAATTATATTTTGACGTAAGTGTGCATTGGAGGATAGCTACATTGGGCTAATTAACATACGTATTACTTCACTTATCATCTTTTTGTTATGAGAACACTTAAAATTTACTCTCTTAGCACTTTCCAAGAATACATCATGATTAACTATCTTCACAATGTTGCACAATAGACCTCTTAAACTTATTTCTGTCTAATTGAAATTTTGTATTATTTGACCAACATCTCTTCCACACCCACCCCCTAGCCCCTGTAGCCCCTGGTAACCATTCTATTCTCTGCTTCTATGAGATTTTTTCATTTTCTTTCTTTGTTTTTATGTTTTTTAGATTCCACATGTAAGTAGATCATGAGCTATTTGTCTTTCTGTGCCTGGCTTATTTCCCTTAACATAAGACTATGTAAATTAGTGCAATCACTATGGAAAACAGTATGGAGGTTCCTCAAAATAGTAAAAATAGAACGACTATATGAACCAGTAATCCTACTATTTGGTATATATTGAAAATAAATAAAATTAGTACATTGAAGAAATATCTGGGCTCCCATGCTCATGCTAGCATTATTCACAAGAGTCAAGATAAGGAATCAACCAAATTGTCCATCAAAAAATGAATAGATAAAGAAAATGTGCTACATATACAAAATGGAATATTATTCAGCCATTGAAAGAAGAAAATCCTATCATTTATAGCAACATGGTTGAAGCTTGCTGCTTTCTTTGGAGATTTTGGATATAACAAAACTGCTACTTTTATTGAGATATATATTCTATGGTTGAACTAAAAACCTTACATCTGAATGAAATATGCTTTTATTTAACTAACTGTATCTACAAAAATTTTAAAAGAAGCCTGGGAGAAAATAATGTGATATATTAAGTAGGACCTGGATTAACCACCACTGAGAGACTTGGGTTTTAAACCCTATAAATCTGTTTGTTCAACTCTTAATGGAGAAAATTGCACCAAATGATTCCCAAGGCTGCTAGTTTACTGCCTAGCTACTCAAAGTGTCATCCAAGCCCAGAAGCATCACCTGGGAGTTGTTAGAAATGCAGAATTTCAAGTTCACCCCAGCTCCACTGAATCAGAATCTGCATTTTCACAAGATCCTCAAGGTATTTCATCCACGTTAAAGTTTGAGAAGGACTGGTTTCCAGTACTGGAAAACAAACAAGCAAGAAAGAATGACAAAAGTGCTCCAGAAATGTGGAGGACTTTTTGAAATACAGAGACTAAAGAGCAATGGTGACAGAGGAACAAGAAGAAGAAATTGCAATGCTGATGAGTTGAAGAGAGGGATACTGAGTTTTGGTTGGAGAAAGAAACAGAAGAACCTGGCATTCTTCTTGACCTCAAAAAGAAACTAAGGGAAAAGGTGGAAATAAAATAAAGGAAGAAAAGAAAGAAGGAAAGAAAGAAAGAAAGAAAAGAAAGAAAGAAAGAAAGGAGGG
>NW_016107597.1:2669611-2685439 GCF_001604975.1 Cebus imitator
AAAAAGAAAAGAAAGAAGAGGAAATAAAGAAAGAAAATGAAGGAAAGAAGGAAGGAAAGGAGGGAGGGAAAAGAAAATTAGTTCCCTCAAGGAGTAAAACACTTTTGAGTGTTCTAGGCCCAGGAAAATTCTTTCTTACTCTGGAAATCATGAGACTCCTCAACTCAGCTTCTGGCTTCTTTCAGGTAAAATGGATTATTCCCTAGAAAAGTGTACATTACAAACCTGACTGAAGAAGACAAAGATGGTCTGAATGAATATATTGCTTAATAATATTAAGAAAATAATAAAATAACCACCCTTCTGAAAGTAACAAGTCCAGTTAATTTAATGGGTCAATTCCACCAATCTCATCAAGAAAAGAAAATATCTTTTCTATTTAAACTTTCTTTGAGCATAGAAAAAAACAAAAAATTGTCAATATAATCTACCAGTTTAGCCTAACCCTGATATCCAGATCTTATAAGACCTTATAAGTCAATCTCGGTTACGAAAATAAATGTGGACACCCTAAATAAAATTTCAGGCAAATACTACTAGAATGAAACAATAAAACATCCAAGGATTCTTTCCAGGAATGCAAGGGTAATTCATATAGAGAGCTATATTAATACAATTCATCACATTAACAAAATAATGAAAAAAGCATATTACTTCTATTGAATACTGAATTATTTTGACAAAATTAAAAGAAACTCTTCCTAATAAAAATAATAATTCTTAATTCTTAATAATTAAAAAAATGTATCTTTCTTAACTTGAGAAAAAATTACCACCAGAAACTTATAGTTAACATAGTTAACATGGAAACATGAACATTCTCATTATTGGTAAAAATAAGAGAAGAATGCTCATTATCATCAAAACATTGTCCTGGGAAACCTAGTCAATGTAATAAGGCATTAAAATGTAAGAAGAGCTAAAAATATTAAAGAGGAACAGAAAAATTATGACAATTTACAGATAATATGAATCCAAGAGAACCAACCACAAAACTATAAAACTAATTAGGAAGCCCATAAAGGTGGCTAGATATACAATCACAATGCCTAAATCTTTAAAGATTTGCTATGCATCAGAAATAACCACTTTAAAAATGCATTGAACCCATATCACCTATTAATACATATTTCTTAAATGAAAAACAACAAAAATATGTGGAAAGAATCCCCTGCTCACAATAGCAACAACTATTTTTTTAATCTCCTAAGAAGGAAATTTATAAGAACTATGTGAGATATATTTTTGCAAGATATTCTGAAGGACACAAAATCTAAATAGGAGTCATACTAAGATCATGAATTTAAGAGTAAATATTAAAACTATATCAACTCATGAATTCAATACCAAACAAAATCTTAATAAGATGCTTAATAATGCATGACAAACTGAGATTCATGACCTTTTGAATAGGTAAAAGGATAATAGCCAATATATATTTGGGGGAAAAATGAGGGCGGAATTTACCTTACCAGATCTAAAATGTTCTTCTACAACTGCAGTGTTGAAACAACGTGATGCAATCCTGAAGCATGTTCTTTTCATATGTGATAAAAGTAGCTTTTTAATCACTGGAGAAAAGTTGACCTATAAAACGGTATGATAGTTAGTTATGCGCTTGGAAAAAAAAATCAGATTTTTACTTCCCACCATCCCGTAAGGAAATTACAGAGAGTTTAAGTATAAACACAAGTGCACACACATGCACAAGCAGTACATATGTAAGCCTGTGTACCCCTAAAAGAAAAAACAGGAGAATTCGTATGTGAATCTCAGACCATCTCTCTCAAAAAGGATACAAAATATTAAAATTATTTACAGATAGAACCATATAAAAACGTGAAATGTTAGCAAAACAGTAAAAGGAACTAACAAGAGACTTTAAAAAACAATTTGCGCTGGGCGCAATGGCTCATGCCTGTAATCCCAGCACTTTGGGAGGCCAAGGCAAGCAGATCATCTGAGGTCAGGTGTTCGAGACCAGCCTGGCCAACATGGCGAAACACTGTCTCTACTAAAGATACAAAAATTAGCCTGATGTGGTGATGGACGCCAGTAATCCCAGCTACTCAGGAGGCTGAGGCAGGAGAATCACTTGAACCCAGGAGGCGGAGGTTGCAGTGAGCCAAGATAGTGCCATTACATTCCAGACTGTGCAACAAGAGCGAAACTCTGTCTCAAAAACAAAAACAAAAACAAAACAAAACAAAAAAATTTGCAACCCAAGTTCCAGAATTAATTTCTATAACATTAAAAAAAAACCCTTTTACAATAACCAAGCAAAGCAAAATAACCAACTCTGTACAATTGAGCATAAGCTTTGAATAAATTAGACACAAAATAGAACATAATAATGTGTGGAATCTCAGTGGTATTCATGAAAAAAGACTTTATATGAATATTCACAATAATATTGTTTATTTGATTAAAAAATCTTAACTTGTGAAGTGTACAATTTATTCTGATTATACAAGTGAATAACTACAATATGACAGGTACTGGCCAAGGCCCTGGAGATGCAGAACAAAATAAACCCTCTGCAAAATAAATTTTAAAATACAAATAAAAGTACTGCTGTTGGAGTTTCTATTCTAGTGTACATATACAGGAGTGAAAGAAGCAAACAAACACAGCTTAAAGAATAAAAAAAAATACACTGAACACTCATCTACCACTCAAGTTAGGAATTAGAATATTACCAATACCACAGATAGAGCACAGATTGAGCGTTTGTGCTTTCTTTTTTGAGACAGAGTCTCGCTTTGTCACCAGGCTGTAGTGCAGTGGCGCAGTCTTGGCTCACTGCAACCTCCACCTCCCAGGTTCAAGCGATTCTCCTGCCTCAGCCTCCTGAGTAGCTGGGACTACAGGCGCACACCACCACGCCCAGCTAATTTTTGTATTTTTAGTAGAGATGGGGTTTCATCATGTTGGCCAGGATGGTCTCAATCTCTTGACCTTGTGATTCGCCTGCCTCAGCCTCCCAAAGTGCTGGTATTACAGGGGTGTGCCACCACACCCGACCACTTTTGTGTTTTTTAAAAGTGAACAGTAGCCTGACTTTGTAGTAATCACTGTCTTATTTTTCTTTATTCACATAAAAAAATATTTGCCAAGTCTTTTCTATTTGTTAGGCAATGTGTTATGTGCTAGGGATATATCATCAAACAAAACCAGATTAAAATCTATACTCTCCTGGAACTTACAATTTAGCAGGGATAGACAGACAATTAAACATAAAAATAACAAACAAGTGAAAAATACAAGGAAAAGGGAAAAATAGAGCAGGATAAAGGGACTTCAGGAATATGAAGTGGTGGTGGCAATAATGTGGGCTTTATTAGGATGATGCCATTTTGACCATAGACTTCAAGGAGGTGAGGCATTGGGTATAGAGATGTGGCTTGAGGGAATTCCATGCAGAGCAGAAGATATAAGAAGAAAGTGAGCATGAGATATAAGAAGAAAGAAGGTGTGTCAGGAACAGAGTGAGCAACTAGGTGAATGACAGGAAAGTAGATTCAAAACAAGAGAAGTGTGGAATGGGATGGTGCTATGGTTTGAATATGTGCTCTAAAAGTCCAGGTGTTGAAATTCAGTTGTGGAAGATGGGGCCTTTGAAAGATGATTGGTCTGTGAGGCCTCTGCCCTATGAATAAATTAATATCATTGTGATGAGAATAGGTTATTTACCCAGGAGTAGGTTTCTGATAAAAAGGATAATCTTGGTGTACTTCACTCTCTGTCTCATGTGCTTGCTTTCACCTTATGCCCTTTTGCAGAGGATGACCCTCACCAGATGCAGTGTCATGCTCTTGAGCTTCCCAGCATCCAGAACCATGAGCCTAATAAACTTCTTTCCTAAAATAATTACCCTGTCTGTGGTATTTTGTTATAGCAAGAGAAAATAGACTAAGACAAGTGGGCAGATCATGCAGTACTTTGGTTTTTACGCTGATTCCCTTGCAGTGTTTTGAATAACATAGACATTGCAATATTTTGAACAGAGCAGTGACATGGTCAGATTTCTGTTTTTGAAGAATCTCTCTGGTTGCTTTGTAAGTGAGAATGGACTATAGTGGGCAAGAGTAAAAACAATAATGCCAACTAGAGGATTCTTCCAACAATCCAAGTGAGAGACGCTATCACAGTGGTAGCAACAGAAATGGTGAGAATTGATTGGACTCTGAATATATGTTGATTGTAGAGCCAATGGGATTTCCTGGAATTTTGGATGCTGGGTATGAGAAAGGAGTCAAGGATGACTTCAATGTCTAGGGCCTGAAATACTAGGAGGGTGGATTTGCCATCAAGTCACATGATCTTGAAGAAGTCCAGGAAACAGCACCCCAAAATATGCTACTTTTGTATGCTGATTACTTCAAACTGAGAGAACATGGGGAAGAGCAGATGCAAGGAGGGGCCTTTTCTGAGCTTCCCTTATCTGAAAAAAAATTCATTTGTT
Source organism: Cebus imitator (assembly GCF_001604975.1). Classification (NCBI taxonomy): domain Eukaryota; kingdom Metazoa; phylum Chordata; class Mammalia; order Primates; family Cebidae; genus Cebus; species Cebus imitator. The sequence goes on from NW_016107597.1 coordinate 2,674,077, forward strand.
CCCTTTCTGGAATCTCAACAAACAGGGCAGATTAACTCACATGAAAAGAGACACCTGGTTCAGACTTTGTCATAGGCTAGCACTTATTCTTATCACAGTTCCTCCTTGAGACAACTTTACTACCTGAGATAAACTGTATTTTCATAACAAGACAACCTTTGCTCACCATACATTTCCTTTCCTCACCCTCCCATAGCTCGTTACCTTCTCTTTCCAGAAGCCCCAAGCCCGTATTCCAATATTATAAGAACTTTAATCATCTGGCCCTTCTTTGTGGAACTTCTGTGCATATTCATGTGATGTAATTAAAATGTTTTTTTCTCTTTTAATCTGCCTACCATCTTTTTTTTTTTTTTTGAGGCGGTGTCTCACTCTGTCCCTCAGGCTGGAGTGCAGTGATGTAATACTGGCTCACTGAAACCTCCACTTCCCGAATGGTTCAAGCTATTCTTCTACCTCAGCCTCCCATGTAGCTGGGATTACTGGCACCCGCCACCATGCCTGGCTAATGTTTGCATTTTTAGTAGAGACAGGGTTTCACCACATTGGTCAGGCTGGTCTCGAACTCCTGACCTCAAGTGATCTGCCTGCCTCAGCCTCCACAAGTGCTGGGATTACAGATGTGAGCCACCGAGCCTGCCTTGCCTACCATCATTTTATTTCATAGACTCAATTATTGAACCTTCAGAGGGTTGAGAGAAGGTTTTCTCCCCTACAGTGTAGTCTCCTATTGCCTCTGTGGCCTTATTTCTTCCTCTACCTTCCTTAGCTATGCTGCTTCACCTCCACTGGCCTCTGCTGACTCTTAAGATCATGAGGCACTCTCCCTGTTAAGACCTTTGCACTAACACTCTTCCCTATGCCTGGAATGCTTTTCCCACAAATGTCTTTATGGCTAACTCCCTTAACTCCTTCAAGTTTAGCTCAAATGAACCTTCTCAATGCAGCTAACGTTGACCACCTACCACCTTCTCCAGCATGCCCTCATCCTCTTTAACCAACTTCCTATTTTTTTTCTCTATAGCACTTATCACCATGGAACACACTATGTATTGACTTACATATTGTGTGTATCATTTATTTATTTCTGTTTCTTCCTACTAGTAATCACCACAAGATGGTTACCTTGAATGGTGCCTGGAATGTAGAAAGCATTCAGTAAATGTTTGTTGAATAAATAAATGGATTTGGTTTCTTAATCTTCCCATTTTCTCACCAATATATGATATTCCCCTTATTCAGGGATCATTTGTTTTACTCTCTCTGTAAAATACAACTTCATAAATTTATGGGGTAGGGAAAAATACTTTGGACTCTAACTGCATTTCAAACAACTTTTATCCATTCCTCTTTAGTTTAGCATTTCCTTCAGTCCCAGATCAGCGGTGCCTGGGACTATCAGTTTGGAGCTATTTGGAGAGCCTGTCATGTAAATAGCATTAGTTCTTAGTGTGCCCAATGCTATCTTAAAATTTAGCTTTCTGTGGTTTACTAAATCAGATTAGACTTATCCATCTGCTTTCTAGTGTTAACCCAAAATATCTGAGACAGGCCTCAGCCAATTTAGCGAGTTTATTTTGCCAAGGTTAAGGACATGCCTGTGACACAGTCTCAGGAAATCCTGACATCATGTGCCCAAGGTGGCTGGGCATACAGTTTGCTTTTATACATTTTGGGGAAAATGACACATCAATCAACATGTGTAAGATGTACATTGGTTTGGTCCGGTAAGGCGAGGCAATTTGAAGTGGAGGTTTCCAGGTTAGAAGTAGATAAGAAAGAAAAGGTGGCATTCTTTTGATTCCTTGATCAGCCTTCTATTGAATACACAATTTAGTCTGGCTCACTGAATCTCCATTTTTCATAAACAAATAGCGCAGAGGAAGCAATCAGATATGCATTTGTCTCAGGTAAGCCTCAGAGGGATGACTTTGAGTTCTGTCTGTCCTTTGTCCACAAGGAATTTCCTGTTGGCAAATTGTGAGAGAGTGGGGGAGGTATGTGGCTTCTTATCTTTGTAGTTATCTTATTTAGGAATAAAATGGGAAGCAGGTTTGCCTGACATAGTTCCCAGCTGACTTCTCTCTTGGCTTACAGGTTTTGGGGTCCCAAGATTTATTTTCCTCTCATACGAGCTTCAAAATTTTGTTGCCGTTATCATGTTTTCCCCATTTCTCAGTGTTTTTAAAAATTCTGTTACTATAGCTTTAGTAGGGATTAGATCAGGAGTGAAATTATGAGTGGATTTAATTTTTCATTTTTACTTGTGAGCCTATTACAGTATTGAATATATACTTATGTCTAGTAATACGGAAAGACTTCTATGCAAAAATTTCTAATTGACCAAAGCAAGCAGCAGAACAATATGGGAAGAGTGTGGTCCACCACTCATTAACTGAATAAGCTTTTACAAGTTGCTCAACCTTTCAAACCAACTTCTTCAGTCATGAAATGGTGGTTAAAGTAAGATCTCGTTCATAGGTAGTGAGCATTAAGGTGGAAAGAAATTACCACGTAATAGTTATTTAGCAAGTGCCTGCTATGTAGTAAAAGCCCTCTAAATATTGTTAGCTATTATTACTATACTATCCCTTTTATTGTCCCGTTTGTATTTCTTAAAGCCCTTATGTTTACTTTTGTAGGTCATGACTGTTAATTTCAGTCCCCAAATTCAGGACTGAATAATTTTCTTTGTTTAATAATTGATATTAGACCAGGCATGGTGGCTCATGCCTGTAATCTCAGCACTTTGAGGGGCTGAGGCAGGTGGATCACCTGAGATCAGGAGTTCAAGATCAGCCTGACCAACATGGCGAAACCCTGTCTCTACTAAAAACACAAAAATTAACTGGGCGTGGTGGCATGCTGCCTGTAATCCCAGCTACTCAGGAGGCTAAGGCAAGAAGAATCGCTTGAACCCAGGAGACGGAGATTGCAGTGAGCTGAGATTGCACCATTGCACTCCAGCCTGAGTGAAAGAGCAAGACTCCATCTCAAATAAATAAATAAATGATATTATTTCGATGGTGTGCCTCCATATCAAGTTGCATAGAGCATCATTGTAATATATGATATCCACCTCACTACACACTTTCCTGTGCTTATTTATATGTTCCAAGCCACTTAGGTCTGTGTATCCTGCCACATGTTTGACTACAATGTCTCTATGCATCTGCTTATTCTCTGTACAACGGCTCTACCGCTTTCATAAACATGGGAAACATTCTGAGAACTAATACCACTTTAGGGTCTGGGACAATTAGCTTCTGTATCAAACTCGGAAACATGCCTATTCCGTCATAATGACACCACAAAATGGTGTGGAAAGTCCTGTGAAACTGTCTCAAACATAGTAGATAGACACAAAGTGGACACAGCTCTTCTGTTCTAGCTCTCAGCTCTCCAAACCTACAGGACCTTCTATGCACTACTATACCTGAGTCAGGAGCTTGATTCAGAGCAGAGGCAGGAGAAGGGGACTCAGAACGTCTTCTCAGGACCTACCAGCCTGTAAGCTGTCATTACTTTCCCTCTCAATCTGCACTTCCCTCAGCCTAGAGTCTCATCTAGACTTGAGTCAAAGGTTTTCTCTGAGTTATCATCATCTTCTCTATTTCATTCTAGAATTAGGCTTCCAAAATTCAAGGACAAAACTGATTCTTAAAGAATCTTACCTTTTAGAAGATAATATATCCAGCAGAATTGACGAAATGGTGGAACCAACCAGAAATACCGACAGCAAAAAAGACCTGCTAATATATCTAGCTATATTTTTATTTAATCCTGTTTTAAATGTGTATATTTGTAAAGCCTAGAAAAGCCTTATGAAGTATTATCCCAAATCATGTAACTAGGTTACCTCCAGAGAAAAGGCTGTTGCTGAATGAAGGCTTTCATTTTTACTCTCATTCCTCAGAATTTTTTCAATACTTTAGAACAGTGATTCTCAAACAGTATGAATCAAAATCACTTCAAGATCTTGTTAAAATTCTGACTGCTGGACTCTAAGCAGTCATTTGCATTTCTCTCTAATTCTCAGGTGATGCTGACACTGCTATATTACTGAAAGTAATACAGATTTGCACTAAAGCAGTGGCAAATATTAAAATGTTTTTTTAATGTTAAAGCAAATCTATGATTCTTTTGAGTTCTCACTGACTCTACACTGAAGAACTCCTCATTCTCTAATGTAACAATTTTTTATATGATACCAAGAGAAGGTCATGGGCCATGCCTCTGCCCTCTTCCATATCAGCCCATGTATAAGCTAAAATCAACTTTCCCCATCAAGGAAGGGCCTTCTTAGAACAGACTAAAATTCACTGTGTTTAAATTATTTCTTTTTCATTATTCTTTGAAATTTTCTTCCTGAAGTATTTTCCTTTTCTCCCCCCAACTTTTATCTTAGCTTTGGGGAGTGCATGTGCAGATTTGTTACATGGGTAAATTACGTGTTGCTGAGGTTTGGTGAATGAATGATTCTGTCACCAAGGTAGTGAGCATAGTACCTGATAGATAGTTTTTCAACTCTTGCCCCCTTCCACCCTCCTCCTAGTATTCCCCAGTGTCTATTGCTCCCATCTTTATGCCCATGTGTACTCAATGTTTAGCTCCCAGTTATAAGGGAAAACATGCAGTATTTGTTTTTCCATTCCTGCATTAATTTGCTTAGGATAATGGCCTCCAGCTGCATCCATGCTGCTGCAAAGGGCATAATTTTGTTCTTTTTTATAGCTGGATGGTATTCCATCGTGTATATGTAGCACATTTCCCGTATCCAGTCTACCATTGATGGACACCTCAGTTGATTACATGTCTTTCTAATTGCGAATCACATCTAAGTATTTTCAAAAGAGAAAGAAAAATATGGCGAGGCACCAAGAAAAGATTAAAACTTTTTTAAATAAAGCTAAACAGATAGTTTTATTGGATTCCCTAGTCAATTCCATCAATATGATTCATTTGCTCTGGATATAAAGTGATCATTTCCATTTGCTGTAAATATAATAATGATCATTTATCAGTTTCCTTTTATTATCTTTTTGGGGGGAAGGGAGACCTGATTCTCCTCATAGCTAGCATAACTACAGAATGTTTTCTTAGAATTTTTCAGTACCTTTTGCGAGTGGCGTTACTTTTATGCCTCAGAGTCTAGTTTCTTGAATTTCTCCTATAAAGTAATGTGTGTCGTCTCAGCTTTTTTGAAAAGATCTCCTTAGCGAGCTGGCCTGGTTTCTACCTTTTACGGCTTTCTCATTTGCCTTTCATATCTCTGTGCAGTGCTGGGTTTGGCTACAACTCTTACACTTCCTGATTTTCCTATACTCTGGCAGATGGAATCTTATTTTTGGGAATTGCTTTTGTGGATTAATACTTTTACTTGATATTATCCCTTGGCTCAGTGAATCTAACCAGTAAGCGGACTCTTTTCACACCATTTTATTTGCTTGCAAAATCAATTGAGTTTTCCAAATATATGGATTATATTCATACCAATTTCGTCTTCAATTTTTCTTCTAGCATGACTGGGACTTTCTGTCACAGGTATTTTCTTTCTATATTAGCTTTCATTTCTGTTTTGTCTATTCTACTTTTGGGTATGTTTGTTGCAAATACCTCAAGTCTATCTTTGCTTCCTAGCTTGTTTTGCAGCAAAAGTGAATAGCAGCACTGAAATGATGTAGTCTTAATGTGAATGTGTTTTAATTAAAACTTCATGTGTAGGCTGATGAGAATGTCTAATTTAGCTTGACTCTAAAAACTCCATTATTTTAATTGTGACCGTAGAGTGGCATGTTGTCTAAAGCTGCTGCAGGTATGCACTTTGGAGGCTAATAAAGAACTAGAAGAAATTATGATTTTAAAGGGGGATCTGGCATTAGCATGTTTTAGCCCTTTCAAAACTGTTTTTCAAACCCGGCATTTCTACTTGTAGATATAAATTTGTCTCAGTTTATTTGGGCTGCTACAATAAAGCACCATAAAATGGGTAGCTTGTAAACAACAGAACATTCTCTCTCACAGGTCTGAAGGCTGTGAATTTCAGGATCAAGGAGACAGCAGATTTGGTGTCTAGTGAGAGCCCATGTTCTGGTTCATAGACCAGAACCAGACGGCACCTTCTTCTTGCTGTGACTGCACATGGTGGAAGGGCCAAGTAGTCTTTCTCAAGCCTCTTATATAATGGAAGTAATCACCTCTGAAATGCTCCACCTCCCAAACCATCACCTTGAGAGTTAGGTTGTCAACATGAATTTTAGGGGGATACAGACATTCAAACCACAGCAATACCCAACAGAAATGTAAATATATATTCACCAAAATACATGTATTAGAAACTTTACAGAAGCAATATTTGTAGCAATTCAAAGCTAAAACATCCAATTGCCTATCAACAGCAGAATGAGTAACTTGTAATGTTGTCACACAGTGGAATATTACACAGCAATTAAAATGAACAATCAAAAAAATACATGTGTTAGCATGGATAAGTCTCATAAACAATTTTGAATAAAAGAAATCAGTCACAAAGAAAATCAGCCACAAAAGTACATATTCTGTGGTTTCATTTAAATAAAGTTAAAAAACAGGGAAAACTAATCCATTGTTAGGGGTCACCTTTGGGGGGTGGTGTGTGACTGGAAGAAAGCACAGAGACGTCTTCTGGGAGCTGTTCGTTAACCTGGAAACTCTTTACAGGAATGTGCTCAGTTTTATAAGTTGATTGAATTACATAATTATGATATTTGCACTTTCCCGTGTGTATATTATACATCGATATAAAGTTAAAATGAAAAAAAAGAAATCTTGTTCTGCACTATTCTTTAATCTTCTCTTCTTAACCTATTTCCTACCCAAACCCTGTGTTTCTCTTTGGAAAGGTAATTTATGTTTCTCTCACTTTTCTGTACATCTTCCAAATGAAACGAAATGCACAATAAAAGGCCTTGACACCTTTTATTCTGCACTCTCATTTCAAAGATGTTTGTACAGCAAACAGCCTTGGGAAATAGAGATGGTGTCTCCTTCTGGGAAATAAGGAATATTTATTTGCTATTAAGAGTAATCAAGATAATGTCTCCTTCCAGAACAAAGATTGAGCAGGTTTGCTAGCAACCCTCTTTAAAAGATTGAGATTTGCTAAGCACAAAATTCTTGGGTTATGACACAGACCCACTGCATGTGTAGTATTCATCTGGATTCAGTACAAACAAGATGCTCATGCTGCATGCTCTGCTGTGAGTAATGAAGTCCTTTGTCTCCGATTCAGGAGTCCCACTTCTTCAAATGTCCACAAAACTGTGGGAAAGTATCTTGGTAGCTTGCAAATACAGTACACGTTCAGACTATAGTGGTTGACCTTCTTCTAGCCTAGCAACCCATGTCGGCTTCAGTTGCTATAGCTTTCTAGCCTCACTATATTATGTTGGCCTGATTATTATAGTAATTCAGTATTTTGTAATAATAACCATACCAGGAAACATAGCAATAGTTAATATTTGTTGAGCACATACTATGTGTGAGACACCACACTAAAAGATATGCATACATGTACTGTTACTTTAAAAACTTCCAACAATCCACACAGTAGGTATTTTTTTCTCCAGTTTATAGGTGAGGAAACAGGTTCAGAGGTAAAGTAACTTACCATGTATTACACAGCTAGCAAATGCCTGACTTGAGATTTACGCCAAGTTGCTCTAACTTCAGAGCACAGACTTTTAAGTCTGTAGTCTCATATCTGAGCCAACTTCATATAACAAGCGGGGCAAAACCCACATCTCATTTACGTAGCGTGGTAGAACTGGTTAAAGTTCAGACAAGTTCAAAAGAAACCATTTGCCAAAGTCATTTTGGAAGCATCACAGCTTCACTGTTAAGTAACTGCCTCTCATACCACCATGTAGGTGTTTGTTCTTTCACAGAACATTAGTTCTGAAAAATATTGTGATGTGAAAACAGTCAACTCTAATAGCTTCTTCTCATTATACCCTGGAGTCTGTTAATCGAAGGGATGGTGTGGTCCACCAGTCCGGCATTTACATTGAAAGTTCTTTCTATTTTAGGGTATACCTGGGAACAGATTAGACTAAATAGGCAATAATGTGCAACTAGAGAATCTCCGAGCAGAGCAAGGTGTTAATTTTAGCTCTCTTCCTTTTTTGTACTATGATATTTTACTGTCATCAGGATTTAAATAACGTATTTTTCTTTGAAAAGAAAAAAAGTCAAATGTTCTAAGTATAATTATTCTGTGTCTCAGTTTAGTTTCTTTTGAACCAGAAACCTGCAAAAAAAAAGGGGGGAAATTTGTCTGTTCAATTGACTGCTATGTGTCCACCACTAGTTGATGTTAAATAGATTGCATAATTTTTTACTTGGAAATTATTAAGTTAAATATTTCTCTCTGTGAAAAATAATCAACCAAAGAAAACAGTTAAATAAATTTTCAGTGGCTGGGATAGGATTTGTGAAAAGGATTACAAACACCTCCGCTGAGAACAGCTAAGACCAAATTTACCACAGGTCTATTTTTTTGTGTGTTAGATATATGTTCTGGTTCTGGTTTGTACATGGCTGAATATACTGCAGGTTTCCAAAATCACAGACAAAAACATATATATATACTTATTGAAGGTAAGGAACACATGCTGAGGGACAAAAGCTACTTTTCCATATAAAATAGAATGCAAAATAAGGGAGAGCCAGGCGATAGATGAAGCCTCCTCCCCATCTGCTCCCTAGGCCCTACTGCTTGCCACATTCAGTTACTTCAGAGAAGTGAGGCAGTGGAGGCTACCTGGAGAATCATGAAAACATGCAAATCATGAATCAAGATGCAGCCTAGCTTTATGGCAACTGAGGATGACTGCACAGTGAAAACCAGCTAAATTAGAATGCTATCTCTTCCTTCCCCACTCTCAGGAACCTCTTGTAATTAACCGGCCAGGAAAACTGAACCCATAAAACAATAAAATTACAAAACACTAAGTACCACATCCATCCAGACAAAGACAATGTAAGAAAAACAAGAAAAGGAGCAGTATAATTCATTTAATTCTATTTTAAATATCTTTTGTTATGAAATATATCACACATACTGAAAATGCATAAAATAAATGCACCACTCAATTATTTACCATAAAACAAACATCCACATAATCACTACCCAGTCCAAGAAATGGAATATTATTGGACCCCAGAATCACCATTATTTTCTCTCTGTCTATCCTTCTTCCCCTCAAAGGTAACCATTATCTTGACTTGTATGGTAATTATGTCCTTACATTTCATTATAGTATTTTAATCTACTCATGAGTTCTTAAACATTATAGCATAGTTGTGGAGATTTTTCTAATTTTATTTAGGTAGAATTATATATATATATATTCTTTTGTGCTTAGCATTATGCCTTAAGATTTACCCATGTTGGGGTGTGGAGCTTTGGTTTATTTATTTTCAAGGAACTGAATTATTGGGAATGTGCATCTTCCACTTGACTAGGTAATGTCAAACTATTTTCCACAGTGCTGGTGCTCAACTAACCCCTAGCAGAATATGAGAATGCCTGTTCCTGCAAACACTCAACTTCACTTGGTATAATCAGTCTTATTTTAGCCGTTCTGGTGTGTGGCTGGTGATATCACATCACATTTCAGTTTTATTCTCCTGATGATTAGTGAGGCTGAAGGTCTTTCATATATTTATTGTCCATTATATAATCTTATTTTGTGAAATAGTCAATCAATTCTCTTATTTTTCTATTGGGTTTTCACTCTTTTAGGAGTTTGTAGTGGTTTTCAAAATATATTCAGTATAAGACGCTTTGTCATTTATATCTATGAGAAATATGCTATTCTACTAGTATATGCTTGCCTTTTCACCCTCTTGATGCTCGGGGGAAGCTAATCACCATGAAGAAAGTCTTAGTGTCCTAAGATTTCCATGTTGTTACGGTGTCCAAACCAGCCACATAAAGAGGCTATATGGAGAGATGCTTGGCCAGCCTCAATGTTTCAGCTATCTCAGTGCAGACACCAGACATGTGAATGAAGAAGCCATCTTAGACATTTCAGCTCCAGCAAATGTGATGTGGAAAAGAAAAAGAAACAAAGCCAACAGCCAGAGCTGAGAACTAAGATATAACACCTCAATTGAGCCATCCCAGGAATCTCTAGCCATTCAAACCACCCAGCTGAGACTCCAGTCATTGTGAAACAAAACGATCTATCCCTGGTGAGGCTTGTCCAAATTCCTGACTCATAAGATATTGAGCACAATAAAAATGTTTGTTGTCTAATGTGACTAAGTTGTGAGTGGATTGTTCTGAAGCGATAGATAAGTGGAACAGAGGATTCCAAGGTAAGTATGGGATTTTTGAAAAACTGAAGTAAATGCAGGATAAGAGCGCTTCTGGGAGAGAAAAACAAATGAGTCAAGTTGGCGAATGCAGAGTCCATTTGGGGTCTTTGGGTATCAGTGAAATGACCATATCGACAAGGTGGAAAAACTATTTTAGGATGAATGTGGCAAAATCTTTTTCATCCTTTGCTGGTTAGAGAAAATAAAGAGAGACTTTGCATAAAAACAAATGTAAAAGAAGCTATGATAGTTGCCCATCATATGGAGAAAAATGATATGATCTATGAATGTTTCAGTCTGAAGAATCTGAAGATACAGTCCCTAGGATGAATCCAGGGCCAGAATATACAGCTCCTGGGATGAATCCATGCCACTTTTAGAAAGAAAAAGAGACAGGAGAAAAAAAAAAAAAATGATTGCCTGGATGTTTATCTAAGGTATGCTTGGTATGTACTAAATGAGTGGCACCAGGGGAAAAGACTTTTGTTTTTTATTTATTATCTCCTAGTAGATCCTGAACTCAGTGTGTATTCACTGTCACAGTTGATAGTGACACTTAAGCTCTAGAAATGAACTTTCCCCAAGAGCTATATAACATTTACCAGATTTAGGCATAGAAATATATTAACTTGGCTGGAAAGAAATATCAAATCATGAAAGACCCTGAAATCATGGAACAGGTGTTTAGAAGTAATTTTAGAAATGGGCTTGGTGCAGTGGCTCACATCTGTAATCTCAGCACTTTGGGAGGCTGAGACAAGTGGATCACCTGAGGTCAAGAGTTCGAGACCAGCCTGGCCAATATGGTAAAACCCTGTCTCTACTAAAAATACAAAATCTAGCTGGGGGTGGTGGTGGGTGCCTGTAATCCCAGCTTCTCAGGAGGCTGAGACAGCAGAATCACTGAAATCTAAAAGGTGGAGGTTCCAGTGAGTGGAGATTGCACCACTGAACTCCAGCTTGGACCATAAAGCAAGACTCTGCCTCAAAAAAAACAAAAA
>NW_016107597.1:2686915-2697426 GCF_001604975.1 Cebus imitator
CATTTGTCTATTTTGGCTTTTGTTGCCAATGCTTTTGGTGTTTTAGTCATGAAGTCCTTGCCTATGCCTACATCCTGAATGGTTTTGCCTAGGTTTTGGCTGTGGATTTGCTATAAATAGCTTTTATTATTTTGAGATACATTCCATCAATACTTAGTTTATTGAGAGTTTTTAGCACAAAGTGCTGTTGAATTTTGTCGAAGGCTTTCTCTGCATCCTTTGAGATGATCGTGTGGTTTTTATCTTTGGTTCTGTTTATGTAGTGGATTACATTTACAGACTTGTGTATGTTGAACCAGCCTTGCATCCCCAGGATGAAGCCTACTTGATCATGATGAATAAGGTTTTTGATGTGCTGTTACAATCGGTTTGCCAGTATTCTATTGAAGATTTTTGCATCTATGTTCATCGTGGATATTGGCCTGAAGTTTTCTTCCCTTGTTGAGTCTCTGCCGGGTTTTGGTATCAGGATGATGTTGATCTCATAAAATGATTTGGGAAGGATTCTCTCTTTTGGGATTGTTTGGGATAGTTTCAGAAGGAGTGGAACCAGCTCCTCTTTGTATGTCTGGTAGCATTCGGCTGTAAACCCATCTGTACCTGGGTTTTTTTGGTTGGCAGGCTATTAATTGCTGCCTCAACTTCAGCCCTTGTTATTGGTCTATTAAGGGTATCAACTTCTTCCTGGTTTAGGATTGGGAGGGTGCAAGTGTCCAGGAAGTTATCCATTTCTTCCAGGTTTACTGGCTTATGCACATAGAGTTCTTTGTGGAAATCTCTGATGGTGGTTTGGATTTCTATGGATCTGTGGTGATATCCCCTTTATTGATTTTTATTGTATCTATTTGATTATTCTCTCTTTTCTTTTTTTGTAGATCTGGCTAGTGGTCTGTCTATTTTGTTGATCTTTTCAAAAAACCAGCTCCTGGATTTATTGATTTTGAAGGGTTTTTTGTGTCTCTATCTCTTTCAGTTCTGCTCTGATCTTAGTTATTTCTTGTCTTCTGCTAGCTTTTGAGTGTTTTTGATCTTGCTCCTCTAGCTCTTTCAATTTTGATGACAGGGTGTCAATTTTAGATCTTTCTTTGCTTCTCATGTGGGCATTTATTGCTGTAAATTTTACTCTAGACACTGCTTTAAATGTGTCCCAGAGATTCTGGTATGCTGTGTCCTCGTTCGCATTGGTTTCAAAGAACATCTTTATTTCTGCCTTCATTACATTGTTTATCCAGTCAACATTCGAGAGCCAGTTGTTCAGTTTCCATGAAGTTGTGAGGTTCTGAGTTAGTTTCTTAATCCTAAGTTCTAATTTGATTGCACTGTGGTCTGAGAGACTGTTTGCTATGACTTCCATTCTTTTGCATTTGCTGAGGAGTGATTTACTTCCAATTATGTGGTCAATGTTAGAGTAGGCGTGATGTGGTGCTGAGAAGAATGTATTTCTGTGGATTTAGGGTGGAGAGCTCTGTAAATGTCTATTAGGTTTGCTTGGCCTAGGTCTCAGTTCAAGTCCTGGATATCCTTGTTAATTTTCTGTCTTGTTGATCTGTGTAATACTGACAGTGGAGTGTTAAAGTCTCCCACTATTATTTTGTGGGAGTCTAAGTCTCTTTGTAGGTCATTAAGAGCTGGCTTTATGTGTCTGGGTGCTCCTGTATTGTGTGTGTATATATTTAGGATCGTCAGCTCTTCTTGTTGCATTGATCCTTTTATCATTATGTAATGCCCTTCTTTGTCTCTTTTGATCTTTGTTGGTTTAAAGTCTATTTTATCAGAGACTAGGATTGCAACTCCTGCTGTTTTTTTTTTTTTTTAATCTCCATTTTCCTGCTGAATCTTCCTCCATCCCTTTATTTTGTGCCTATGTGTATCCTTGCATGTGAGATGGGTGTCCTGGATACAGCACACTGAGGGGTTTTGACTTTTTATCCAATTTGCCAGTCTGTGTCTTTTGATTGGGGCACTTAGCCCATTTACATTTAAGGTTAATATTGTTATGTGTGAATTTGATCCACCATTTTGATGCTAGCTGGTTGTTTTGCCCATTAGTTGATGCAGTTTCTTCATTGTATTGATGCTCTTTACCATTTGGTACATTTTTGGAGTAGCTGGTACAGGTTATTCCTTTCTGTGTTTAGTGCTTCTTTCAGGAGCTCTTTTAAGGCAGGTCTGGTGGTGATTAAATCTGCTGGTAATTGCTTGTTTATAATGGATTTTATTTCTCCTTCACATATGAAGCTTAGTTTGGCTGGATATGGAAATCTAGGTTGAAAGTTCTTTTCTTTAAGGATGGCGAATATTGGCCCCCACTCTATTCTGGCTTGTAGGGTTTCTGCTGAGAGTTCTACTGTGAGTCTAATGGGCTTCCCTTTGTGGGTAACCTGACATTTCTCTCTGGCTACCCTTAGTATTTTTTGCTTCATTTCAACCCTGGTGAATCTGATGATTATATGTCTTGGGGTTGCTCTTCTTGAGGATTATCTTTGGGGTGTTCTCTGTATTTCCTGGACTTGAATATTGGCCTGCATTGCTAGGTTGGGGAAGTTCTCCTGGATAATATTCTGAAGAGTGTTTTCCAGCTTGGATTCATTCTCTCCATCACATTCAGGTACACCTATCAAATGTACATTAGGTCTTTTCACATAATCTCATACTTCCTGGAGGCTTTGTTCATTTCTTTTCACTCTTTTTTCTCTAATCTTGCCTTCTTGTTTTATTTAATTAAGTTGATCTTCAATCTCTGATATCCTTTCTTCTGCTTGGTCGATTTAGCTATTGAAACTTGTTTATGGTTCGCAAAGTTCTCATGTTGTGTTTTACCGCTCCATCAATTCATTTATATTCCTCTCTAAGCTGTTTATTCTCATTAGCATTTCGTCAAACTTTTTTTCAAGGTTCTTAGTTTCTTTGCATTGGGTTAGAATGTGTTCTTTTAGCTCAGAGAAGTTTGTTATTACCCACTTTCTGAAGCCTGTTTCTGTCAATTCATCAGACTCATTCTCCATCCAGCCTTGTTCCCTTGCTGGTGAGGAGTTGTGATCCCTGGGTGGAGGAGAGGCGTTCTAGTTTTGGGTATTTTCATCCTTTTTGCTCTGGTTTCTTCCCATTTTTGTGGATTTATCTATCTGTGGTCTTTGTAGTTGGTGACTTTCAGATGGGGTCTCTGAGTGGACCTCCTTTTTGTTGATGTTGAAGTTATTTCTTTATGTTTTTTAGTTTTCCTTCTAACAGTCAGGCCCCTCTGCTTTGGGACTGCTGAGGTCCATTCCAAACCCTGCTTGCCTGGGGATCACCTGCAGCGGCTGCAGAATAGTAAGTGTTGCTGCCAATTTCTTCTTCTGTTATCTTTGTCCCAGCAAGATATCTGCCAGATGTCAGCCTGAGCTCTCCTTTATGAGGTGTCTCTTTGGATATATGGGGGTTGGGGAGCTGCTTGAGGAGACATTCTGTCCCTTATAGGAGCTCAAGTGCTGAACTGTGAGCTCCATTGTTCTATTCAGAGCTGCTGGGCAGGTCCGTTTAAGTCTGCTGCATCAGAACTCAGAACCACCTTTTTTTCCCAGGTGCTCTGTTCCAGGAAGGTGGGGCTTTATTTATAAGTTTCTGTATTTCTGTTGCCTTTTTTCAGAGATGCCCTGCCCAGCGAGGAGGTAGCCTAGTCACAGTCTGCCAGTAGAGGCATTGCTGAGCTGCCATGGGCTCTGTCCAGCTGCTGTATGAACTTCCTTGCAATATTGTTTATAGGGGTATAGTTAGAACTACCTCAGTAATGGTGGTCTGCCTCAGTAATGGCCAGGAAGAATATATTTTTATCCTTAGTGATACATAACTTTAGGTATCTTTAGAGGAAAGGAGAACATCCTGGAGTTCAATAATAAAATGTTTATTATAGTACTGAAAGTGAAAATGCCTCAGCCGTAGTTTTAAAAAATGTATGATGAGAATACATGGCCCTTCAACACAGTGATGATAAATAAATAAATAAAACCCAGAGGCAGAAAAGCCCAACCAGATTCTGCAGTTAAGATATGACCAAAAAAATTTCATAAAAAAGAAGGCTAACAGTGAGACTCCTATTCCCATATACATTTCCTCCTCTGAAATCTTCAATCTATTTCTAAAGCCAAATTAGGGTGTTAGACACTTTAATACAGAAAAAATAAATACATATTTTATTTTCTTATTTTGTTAATTCTCTATTATGATCAATAATAGCTTTCGTTTGTGCTAGATTTTGAGCTCTGACTCTAGCTCATTGGGGACATCAGGAAATCTGGAGTTTCTGAAATCTGTTTACTGTTTTTCTTTTAATGTGAAAACATTATCATCTATGGAAATGCACAGTATTACTGATGCCAATACTAATTTGAGATAACATATAGTAATTTTTTTGAAAACACTAATTTATAATGTAATACATTAAAGTAATATCATTGTTGATGATGGTAATAGCATTGCTAGTTACACATCAACTTGCTTGCATTTTAAACATCACATATTACTAGATTTTTAAGTAGAAAAAATTTGTCATTTTTTTTCTATTGGAAAAAGGAGCACTGAGATTTTCCCAGGCCATGGTCTTTTAACATAGACTATTTTCTTTATCATAGTCTGTCAGCCTGTATTTATTCGATCCACTGTGTAGAATTCATTTCTTGCTGTTTTGAAGAATTGTAAAAACTCATAGTGAAGTCTCTGCACAGGAGGAATTTATTTTCCAATGGGAAAGACAGAACAATTTCATGTGCCCAATATGTGCATGAAAGCATATGTGTGTGCCAAATTATAAACATAACTCTATGTATATTTTTCACTCACACATCCACTTTTTAAATGATTTAGTAAGGGAGGTAGTAAACTATGGCTTGAGGGTTAAATCCAGTCAGTGACTAAGCCCTTAAGCTAAGAATGCCTTTTACACTTTTAAAGAGGTGTGAAAAAAAAAAATAAAAACCAACAAGAATATACATCAGAGAGAGTATGTAGCCCACAAATCCTAAAATATTTACTGTCTGGCCCTTGATTTAGAGTAATCCATAAAACTACAGAGTTTTACTAAATGAGAGAGATGATAACTGTCTGAGGTAGTGTGACATCAAGTACAGGACAATCTCTAACCACACTAAGTGAAGCTTGGGTAACTGACCTTTGTACTGCACTGGCTTTCAAAGGCCTTCCTGAATAAAAAGCAAAAAGATGTACTGAAGTCATATTTATCACTACAGAGGGTTTCATGTGTTGGATTTCCCATGCAGGTGCATAAATTTCTATTTTCTCTGATAGTACAGACTATTAAAATTAAATAAGTAAATCTAGGTCTTGTCCTTACCACCAAGCTAGTTTTCAACATTTTAGCATTCTCTTTATAAAATGTGCCCACAAAGACCTTGGGGTGGGGTGCTTGCTCAGAGATGTTTAACCTTCTATTTGTTTAACCTTCAATTTGGCAGCTAATTATGGCATTACTGCTGATTGAAGTTGCCATTTGGTGTCACAGAAAAAAAAAGCCTATATTTTCTCGACATTTCTTTGATTTCTGAACTAGAAAACTGTATTTTGATTCAGCACTGCAGCTAGAATTTGCAGTGTGTGTGACTCAGGCATTTATTGCATGGTCTTTTCGATGAGAGAAAAGACCATGAGGTTCATAGGTCAGTGAGAGATACAGGGAGGGTTTACATGCAGGATTTGGAATTCCCATTGTTTTATAACTTCTTTCCAATATTTTCCCTTACTTTCCAGCTGCTGCAGTCATGTAACCTCTCTTCTCCCTCTTTATGTTTTCCATCCCAGTTTTAGCCACCTTACATGGGACTGACTGAGCTTGTAATCAGCAAAATACTTTAAAAGGAGAAACTTACACCATTCCATTTCCTACTTCCAAGTGTAGACTCTCCTTTACTCTGTCTGATTGTAGTTAATCTTGTGACTCCAAGTAGTTTCTTCTATTTTGTCTGGCGTTTGAAGTTGTTTTCTGTGGAAAAGTTGGTCCCAGAGGCGCTACTCCCCCATCACCAGAATGGGAAACTACCCCCACATTTATTTCTAGGGACAGTGATCCATGATGTGTAGATGTATATTCTGATGATAACTTGTACTTCATTAGGCAGAGAGTGGATATGGATTTTCTGCTATGGTAAAGAAATGTGTTGTGAATTAAATTCCTATCATCCCAGAAATAGGAGGTTTGCCTAAATCCCAAACGTGTACGGCAAGAAAAATTGCTGCATTGTTTTAACTCCAAGTATACTCATGTGAAGACTGAAGCCCCCCACCCAAAAAAAAGATTTATTGAAACCAAAATACTTCTATTAATATTTTGTATGCAATTGTTTTAAATGAACATTGCTTTTGTCAGACCCACTTATTGTATAGAAAGATAGCCCCACTCAGCAGACAGTGGTTTAGAATGAGGGAGAGAGAGAGAGAGACATTGCTAAGGAATGCTCTAAAAAAATCAAAGCTCATTTTCCCATAGTTAGTCCATAAGTGCACCACCAACCAAAGAAAATTTGCATGAATTTTTCTCCTTTTCTCACCTATAGTTTTGCCTATTGTGACATTTTTGCCTGTTTCATGTTTTTTCCTTCAGGCCTATTACAACTTTGTAATTGAATGCCTATATGGAAACATTTTAGAAGAGAGAGAGACGAAGAGACAAGAAGCACATCTTATGATTGGCCTGGGTGTATGCATGTCTATTTAAAGTTGGGGAAAATATTACAGATCTAGAAAAAGTCTTTCTTGGGTGAATCAACATTGGAGACAGAACATGTGCATGCCTTTCATGTTGTTAATAGTGCCTGAATAATGGGAAGTAACAACAAAGTTCTTCTGTTTGTCTATAAATCACAATTTTAGGTATACAAGCATACCTTGTTATATTGCACTTAAATTTATTGTGCATTGCAAATACTACATTTTTTACAAATTGAAGATTTGTGGCAACCCTGAGTCAAGCAAGTCTATCAGCACTATTTTTCCAAAAGCATGTGCTCACTTCCATGTCTCTGTGTCTTAGCTGAATAATTCTCCCAGTATTTCAAACTTTATTATTATATCTGTTATGGTGAACTGTGATCAATANAAAGTGTTGGGATTATACACATGACAACCCTACATCAAGCAAGTCTGTTGGTGCGATTTTTCCAACAGCCTATGCTCATTTTCTATATATCACATTTTGGCAACTCTTGTAATATTTCAAACTTTTCATTATTATTATATGTTATGGTGGTCTGTGATCAATGCTCTTTTATGTTACTATTGCAATTGTTTTAGGGAACAATGAACTATGTCCACATAAGATAACAAAATAAGTGTTGTGTTGTCTGATTCCTTCACCAGTTGGTCATTTCCCTATCTCTCTCCCTGGTATTCATTACTATTTAAGACACAATAGTACAAAAAATAAGCCAATTAATAATCCTACAATGGTTTCTAAGTGTTCAAGTGAAATGAAGAGTTGCATCTCTTTCACTTTAAATAAAATGCTAGAAATGCTTTAAGCTTAGTGAGGAAGTCATGTCAAAAGCTGAGATGCACTGGAATCTAGGCCTTTTATGCCAAACAGTTAGCCAGGTTGTGATTGCAAAGGAAACATTTTTGAAGGAAATTTAAGATGTTGCTCTAGTGATCACATAAATAACAAGAAAGCAAAATAGTCTTATTGCTGGCATGGAGAAAGTTTGAGTGGTCTGGACAGACAATCAAACCATTCACAACATTCCCTTAAAACAGAACCTAATCCATAGCTTCTATGGATTTAATTCTATGAAAGTTGAAAGAGGCGATGAAGCTGAAGATGAATTTGAAGCTAGCACAGGTGGGCTCATGAGGTTTAAGGAAAGAAGCCATCTCCATAACATAATAGTGCAAGGTGAAATAGCAAGTTCTGATGAAGCAACTGCAGTAAGTTAACTAGAAAACTTAGCTAAGATAATTAATGAAGGTGGCTACAGTAAACAAAAGATTTCAATGTAGATGAAACTGCCTCATATTGGAAGAAGATGCCATCTAGGACTTTCATTCTAGAGAGGAGAAGTCAATGTCTGGCTTCAAAGCTTCAAAGGACAGGCAGACTTTCTAGTTAGAGCATTGGCAGCTGGTGACTTCAGGTTGAAGCCAATGCTCATTCTAAAAATCTGATGATCCTTAAGAGTTATGCTAATTCTACTCTGCCTGTGCTCTATATATGGAACAACAAAGCCTGGATAACAGCACATCTTTTTACAGCATAGTTTACAGAATATTTCAAGCCCAAGTTTGAGACCTACTACTCAGAACAAAAGATTCCTTTGAAATTATTACTGTTGATTGGCAATGCACCTGCTAACTCAAGAGATCTGTTGGAGATGTATAAGGAGATTAATGTTGTTTTCCTGCCTGCCAACACAGCATTCATTGTTCAGCCCATGGATCAAAAAGTAATTTCAACTTTCAAGTTTTATTGTTTAAGAAATACATTTCATAATGCTATAGCTACCATACATAGTGCTTTGTCTGATGGATTTGGACAAAGTAAATTGAAAACCATCTCGAATGTATTCACCACTCTACATGTCATGAAGAACAATTATGATTCATGGGAGGAGGTCAAAATAGTAAAATTAACAGGAATTTGGAAAAAGTTGATCTCAACTCTCATGGATGAATTTGAGAGATTCAAGACTTTGGGGCAGATATGGAGAAATACTAAGAGAACTAGAAATGGAAGTAGAGCCTGATGATGCCACTGAACTTTGGAACTCTCATTATAAAACATGAACAGATGAAAAGTTGCTTCTTACAGATGAGCAAAGAAGATGATTTTCTTGAGATGGAATCCATTCCTGGTGAAGATGCTATACACTGTTAAAATGACAGCAAAGAGCTTAGAATATCCCATAAACTTGGTAGATAAAGCAGCAGCAGGATTTGAGGAGACTGACTCCAATATTGCAAGTTCTGCTGTGAGTAAAATGCTACGAAACAGTGTTTCATGCTACAGAAAAATCTTCTTGAAGAGTCAATCAATGTTGCAAACTTTATTGTTGTCTCGCTTTGAGGAATTGCCACTGCTACCTCAACCTGCATCAACCAGCATCATGATCAGCCACCAACCACAAGGCAAGACCCTCTACCAGCAAAAAGGTGAGAACTCGCTGAAGGCTCAGATGATTGTTTGCATTTTTTAGCAGTAGAATATTTTAAAATCAAGGTATGTACATTGTTTACCTAGACACAATGGTATTGCAAACTTAATAGATTACAATATAGGGTAAAGATAACTTTTATATGCACTGGGAAATAAAAAACTTGGTGTGACTCACTTTATTATGATATTGTGGTGGTCAGGAACCAAACCCGCAATGTTCCCAAGATGTGATTGTTATTCATGAAGAAAAATCAGCAGTTCTTCTTGAACAATTATTAGGAAATACATATTTTCATTTGCTTTCTGTAACTTTGACTGCCATCTTCTCACCTACATGCAGGACTTTGTTAATTACTAAGAAGCATTGACTGCATTCCAACCCTCTTTCAACCTGACAGGTATTTAGGAAAACAGAACAAACAACACTATAATCTTTTTGGAAGGGTAAAGGATTATTCAATGTAAAATAAATATATCAAAGCTAGGCTAGATTGGCTCTGATGTATGATGAGTAGTTTTTTTGTAAGTCAAAGTAGATTCTGAAAGGATTGACCTTTCCTGTTAAATTTTTTTTTTCATTTTTTGTCAGACAGAGCCCTTTGCCTATCCCAAATAAAGTAAGCTGCTTCTTCCAATTCATTGATGTTTATTTGTACATTTCATCTTTTGAAGGACAGACTGTTTCAGAATAATAGCTATATAACTTTGTCAGAGCTGATTAAAGGCAGTTTATCTAGCACAGGGCTTTTCACATATGTTTGTCAATAAATGATAGTAATTATGGTGATGGAGACTTGTCTACGTATTTCAATGAAGAGGCAGAAATTAAACTACCAACACAGCAATGCATCAGTGGCCCAATGTAGACACTTTGAGGCACTAAAAATCATGACAAATTGATTTTGCCAAGAATATGTTCTTTCCCAAATACTGTCTTTCAGGCCAATAATTTTAAGTTCCTCCTACTTGAACTTTTCTACCTATATGAGAAATGTCCACATTCTTGATACATTTTAGATATGAAAATAACAAACTTGAAAGATATTAAGTGAAAAAGATAACGTATACACGTTTTTAGATGATAATTTCTATCAAACTAATGAATTAAAAGAACTTTTTGCCTACAAAAAGGCAAAAACCTTATTTTCATTTTTAAAAATCACAAGAAATTATAAAGGTATAAAATTATTCCATAGAACATCATTGTCAACAAGGATAATATGTTAAATACAGTCAGAACTACTGATGTTTTCACATTCATCTTTTAGAGACAATTGGTAAAAACAGAAAAATCAGGGTCACTTGATTTTCTCTACTTCATTAAAATGATGAAGCCAGATTTAGTCTTGATAATTTGAAAGTGTGAAATGATGTG
>NW_016107597.1:2697436-2707667 GCF_001604975.1 Cebus imitator
CTTTTCTTAACATAATGTTTTACAATCACATTATACTTATAGAATGCTGACATACCAATAAAAGGATGGCTATTTGCAATCAATTCTATATTTATTTGTGTTAATTAATACTTATTTCTCACTATGGGAAATTGATTCCCCATAAACCATAAATAAAATGCATCCTCCATGAACAGAATATTTTTAACAGATGTATGTCTAGCTGAAAAAAGGCTTAAGGCAGGAAAACAAAAATAAGCTGTTTTTAAAAATTTACGTTTTATGCTGATTTAAAATTTATAAAATGTTTAAATATATTAGTTTGTGTGATTTTTTTATAGTTATCCCCTGCAATAAAAGGAGCAGATGTATTCTTTCAGTTAAAAAACTGAATCTTAAAAATCCTAACTGATTTACTCAAGATCTAAGTGTACATGGGAGAGATGGAGTTAAAAAATACGTTTTCAGTGCTCTTTTACTAAAGTACTTAACCCATTCAAAAAAAAAAAAAAAGATGATGTATATGGCTACCTCTGTGATAAGACAGAAACCTCATGAAGAGCAGGAATCTTCTATATGAATCTCCACAGCTTAGTCCATCTCTTATTTCATAGAAGGCATTCACCTCATGCTTACTGAGTTAGAATGGGATGAACTAAATTGATGACCTGAAGCTTATAAGAAAATTGTACACTCATCATACTACTTATTAACTGAAATTTACATTAGTTAGGAAATGTTCATTATAAATATTTACATGGCCCTTGGTTGCACCAATACATCCTTCTACACACAAAATATGCAGATCCAAGCCTCCACGGAGTCAACATAGTCTCATTTTGCATATCATTGGCAATGGATTTTTCTGGCTTTCTTTCTATTCATTATTAGTTATTCCCTCTTTGGTGGGCTGCATGTCCAATATGTAACCCTATCAAAAATTTTTCCCTTATTTACATACTATATCTCCGCTTCCTTTTAGTGGGAAGCCCAATCTATTCTTTTTAAGCATATGAGATAGCTTATCGTATCTAAGTGAGACTCATTGCTCTTCATTGTAAAATGGCCCCCAAAAGCCACTTTAACTCTGATAGCTAGCTATAACCTAGCCTTGGGATGGCTGAGATGAAAACCTTTTATGTATGTCCACATTTACATCACAGCTTCTCTAATGTGCTGGCCTCAGGAGAGTGAAACACAAGCAGGTCCATTTCCAAGGGAAAAATGCTGCATCTTAAAGACCAAATCACGGTTCTGGCTCCTCAAATAGATGAGTCACAGCACAATGTGAGATATTGAGAAATATCAAAAGATGCTGTGGAAAGTTTCCTGCCCTCAAGGACATAATAATCCATTTAAGGAATCAAGATTCTCACCATAATTAGCAAGCAATGCAGAAGTGCACTAAATTCTGTTGCATGGAATTCAAGTGCTACAGGAAATAAGAGCAAGGAAAATTGCTGCAGACTAGCGAAATCACAGAAGAGAAGGGTTTTGCAGGGCACCAGCTCTTGTCCATGACCCTCTTTCCAGCTCTAAGTTGGGCATATGCCAGACTACTCAGAATGCTTGTTCTAACAATTCATCAAGAAATGCTCCTTTCTTCTTGCCCTCCTTTTGATCAATGCAATCTCATTTGAGTCTCTTTGGGTCCCTCTTTCACAACACTGCATTTTTAGTACTCTGAGCTTGTATTCTTCATATGCTTTACACACACACACACACACACACACACACACACACACACAATATGTATATACATTTGTATATTCCACTTTCAATATGTTTAGGGCAGGTACACATTTTTTCCCATTACATCATCCATTGCATTAGTATAGTGTTCTGCACAAATTATTCACTCAATTGAAGTTGCTGATTAATGGAATAAAATGATTAGGTCATGGCATATTTGCATCTAGTATAGTGCTTGGCACATAGTAGGTACAAAATAAAAGTTTTTTGAGACAGGGTCTCGCTCTGTCACCCAGGCTGGAGTACAGTGACATGATCCCGGATCACTGCAGCCTCTGTCTCCTAGGTTCAAGCAATTCTCTTGCCTCAGCTTCCCAAGTAGCTGGGACTACAGGCATGTACCACTATGCCAAGCTAAGTTTTGTATTTTTAGCAGGTATTTCACCTTGTTGTCCAGGTTGGTCTCAAACTCCTGATCTCAAGTGATCTGCCTGCCTCAGCTTCCCAAAATGCTAGGATTACAGGTGTGAGCCACCACACCTGGCCAAAATAAATATTTTGATGAAAATCTGTTTAACTGTTAAACAAATGGACTCACTGTTTAATTTTCATTGCTTTATTATCAATTTAATTAGTCAACCAATAAGATAGCTTTACATAAGTAGATAACAAGGAAACAGTTAATTTAGTTACTATAAGTACACATGACTTGAAAGTTGACTGTTGCAATTGGGATATATTACCTCAGAAATATATGTAGATATACATAAACACATTGCCATAAATACAGAGCTTGAAGCATGTTACAAGAGCTATACCTTTGTACAACAATTCCTTATTTTTAGTGTAAATGAGGTTATATAAAGTATTTGTTCTAAAAATTAAACACTACCCAACCGTTTTTCTGTGTCACTTTTATTGATTAATTGTCATATTGATTCATTACTTGCTACATTTAAAAACAAAAACTGGAGTAGGCTTTAGAAAATGCCTTGTAGGGAGCAATATATTACAATCGAAAAATGCTTAATGCCTGTTATATTTATTCTATTGTTAGAGTGTAAAATATGTAGAGCAGTGGATTTTCTAATTGGACTTAAATTGAAACTGTGTCTCTGTCACTTACTAGTTGTGACAGCTTGGGTCAGTTGCTTAATTACTTTAAGCCTCAGTTTCCTCATAAGTAAACATTGGGTTAATAATGCATATTACATGATGCAGGATTTCCACTCTTAGACATATAACCAAAAGCAATTGCAATAAAAACAAAGATAAATAGCTGGGACCTAATTAAACTAAAGAGCTTCTGCACAGCAAAAGGAACAGTCAGCAGAGTATACAGACAACTCACAGAGTGGGAGAAAATCTTCACAATCTATACATCTGACAAAAGACTAATATCCAGAATCTGTAATGGCCTCAAACAAATCAGAAAAAAAAATTCCATCAAAAAGTGGGCTAAGAATATGAAATGATAATTCTCAAACGCAGTTCTACAAATGGCCAACAAACATATGAAAAAATGCTCAACATCACTAATGATCAGGGAAATGCAAATCAAACCCACAATGTGATACCACCTTACTCCTGCAAGAATGGCAACAATCAAAAAGTCAGAAAACAGTAAACTTTGGCCTGGATGTGGTGAATAGGGATCACTTCCACACTGCTGGTGGGAACGTAAACTAGTATAGCCACTAAGGAAAACAGTGTGGAGATTCCTTAAAGAACTAAAAGTAGAACTACCATTTGATCCAGCAATCCTGCTACCAGGTATCTACCCAGAAGAAAATAAGTCATTATTGAAAAAGATACTTGCACATTCATGTTTATAGCAGCACAATTCACAATAGCAAACTCATGGAATCAACCCAAATGCCCATCAGTCAATGAGTGAATTAAAAAACTGTGGTATATTTATACAATGGAATACTATGCAGCCATAAAAAGGAATGAATTGACAGCATTTGCAGTAACCTGGATGAAAATGGAGACTATTATTCTAAGGGAAATAACTCAGGAATGGAAAAGCAAACATCGTATGTTCTCACTGAAATGTGGGAGCTAAGCTTTGAGGACGCCAAGGCATAAGAATGATACAATGGACTTTGGGGACTTGGTGGGAAGATGGGGAGGAGGGTGAGGGATAAAAGACTACAAATATGGTGCAGTATATACTGCTTGGGTGATGGGTGCGCCAAAATCTCACAAATCGCCACTAAAGAACTTACTCATGTAACCAAATACCACCTGTATGCCAATAACTTAGGGAAAAATAAAATATTAACAATAATAATAATAAAAAGAAATGTCTGCATATATTTTCACCAAAAGGAATGCACAAGAAACTTAATAGTGGCAATATACATAATAGTACCAAACTGGAGAGTTCCTAAGTGTCCATCAATAGTAGAATGCATAAATACAGTATGGCATATTCACGTAGAGACAGCTGTACAGAGATAAGAAGAAGCTATAGCTACATTCAGCACTATGCATGATTCTTGTAGACCTGGGATTGAGTGAAAGAAGACTAACACAGAAGAGTACATATAGTATGATTCTATTAATGTAAAATGTTAATACTGGCAAAACTAATATGTACTGGCCAGCCGTAGTGGCTTCATGCCTGTAATCCCAGCACTTTGGGAGGCCGAGGCAGGCAGATCACCTGAGGTTGGGAGTTCCAGATCAGCCTGACCAACATGGAGAAACCCCATCTCTACTGAAAATACAAAATTAGCCAGGCGTGGTGGTGTGCATCTGTAATCCCAGCTACTTGGGAGGCTGAGGCAGGAGAATTGCTTGAACCCGGGAGGTGGAGGTTGCAGTGAGCAGAGATTGTGCCATTGCTCCAGCCTGAGCCACAAGAGTGAAACTCCATCTCAAAAACAAACAAACAAACAAACAAACAAACAAAAACTAATAAGTACTATTAGAAGTAAGGGTACTGGTTCCCTAAAAGAGGGAAAGTTTCTGATGGAAAGGAAGTTGGGGGACAGCTTCTGCGGAGCTGATCAGATTCTATTTCCTGGTTTGGCTGCTAGTTTCCCAAGTGTACTCAGTTTGTGAAAATTCAAAGAGATAAAGAATTAAGGCATAGCAGCTTACCTGTATTTTTATTTTATTGTCACAAAACATTTACAAATTAGGTTAATATTTACCTCCTGGAGTTAACACGAGGATTGAGTCAAATGGCATTTATGAAAGTGCTGAACAGACATTACACTAAATAAGCATTCCTTTGCAATACATTTTATACCTATATCCCAACTATCTTGCAGATAAAGTCTTTGTGTAATCTGTATCACATATATTTGAAATACAACACATGACATAATGAAGCTTACACTAATACCTTTCAGAACATATTTGTTCTTTCTTCATCTCCCATCCTGCAGACATTCACAAACAGAAAGAGTACCAGACTACTCAGAATGCTTGTTCTAACAATTCTAATAAAGCTTCGTTGTCAGATTGCTATCTACAAATTTTCCTTGCCAAAACTGTGCACACACATAGCAACTATGTAATAGTGCCCATCATACACTAATAACAAGTGAACAGCAGCAGAATGGAGCTTATAATATAATAAAACCAAACTATAGTCAGAGCAAAAAAAAAAAAAAAACTCTTCTACTTTTTCAACTAGAAAGAAAAATATTGCTTGAAATTGTGATCTGGCAGTCTATCGCAAAGAAAATAAGATGAAATGACTTCCTGCGTCATCAATTTACAGATCAGAGCCCAACAGATATAAACACTGTGCTGTGCAGTTCTATCACTTAAACTGAACAGAGTGTGTTGGAGACTGATATAATCCCTGAATTCTCTGAGCGTTACCTGCAAGTTGCCATAAAGACTGGATAATTTTTAAAGAAAAGAATCAAACATGACTACTTTTATTTGCCAGATTTCTATCTAGTTATACAGTAGTGAACAATTTTATTCTGGGTTGCTCACTAACAGTAGTCTAACTGTTCCTCATTACATATCATCCATTACCCAATCTAACTAGTACATTGAAGTTAAAGGATGGCGATTGAATGATTAGGTGTTATAATGAAAGCATTATGCCCTGAATCTAAGCATTCCTAGTAATTATTATCATTCGTATATGCTACATGGAATAGGATTTTGTGGTTCCTGGAATTGCTTTGCATTTACTTTTTTGATCAATACAAATAAGTATATAAATGTTTCAAGATCAATGTTCAACCTGCTTCCTGAAATCTTTAATCAACTTTTCCCTGGGGAAAGCAAAAACAAAAAACATTAGAGGCTTATGATAATTGATTTTTCTTAGAACTGCAAAAATGTTTGTGAAGCAGCAAGAGAAACGAAGGGAAAAAAATCTAAAGCAATTAGATATGACATTTCAGAAGGTGGACTGGTTCATCTGGAGACAAAACACCAACTGCAAAATTTTTCTTAACTAACTTTATGACAACATTTCCCCAAAGCAATGATACAATCCCCCATATTTAGAAAATAAAGGAAAATCTTATTCAGTTAAGCTAAGAGATGAGACAAAAATGCTGATGTTTGATGACGTTAATGGAATTCTAATGTATTGGTACTGGTTTCCATGATCCTCATAGACTAGCTTTTCTGAGGTATACTACATGATGCACCCATCAAGCACGGTTGGTTTTAAGAAGTAAAGAAAGTTAGCAGCCAATGAAATTGCCTAATACAGTATGGATGTTTGGCCCCGCCAAATCTCACATTGACAGGTGATCCCCAATATCAGAGATGGAGCCTGGTAGAAGATGTTTAGCTCATGAAGGGGAATCCCTCATGAATGGCTTGGTGCCCTCCTCATGGTAGTGAGTTACTAATAAATGCAATTGTTAAAAGGGGTCTTGAACCTCCCCCCTTTCTTTTGCTTCATCATTCTTGGTCCCTCTCTTGCCATGTGACACTCCTGCTCCCCTTTCACTTTCCATCCTAAGTAAAAGCTTCCTGAGACCTCACCAGAAGCCAAGCAGATGATGCTGCCATGCAGAACTGTGAGCCAAATACATCTTTTTTTCTCTTTTTTAACTTTTATTTTAGGTTCAGGGGTACATGTGCAGGTTCGTTATATAGATAAACCTGTGTCATGAGGATTTGTTGTACAGATTATCTCATGGCATACCTCGAAGACCTAAAATTGGAAATACCATTTGACCCAGCAATCTAATTACTTGGTATATACCCAAAGGAGTATACATCATTCTAACATAAAGATACATGCATGTGTATGTTCATTGCAGCACTATTCACAATAGCAAAGTCATGGAATCAATCTAAATACCCATAAATGGTAGACTGGATAAAGAAAATGTGGTACATATATACCTTGAAATACAATGCAGCCATACAAAAATCTCTTTCCTTTATAAATTGCCTAGCTTTAGGTTTTTCTTCATAGCAATGCAAGATAGACTAACATAGTACCATGAAGCAGGCATGCTTTCCTTTGAAAGACTAACGTTTCGAAGGGAGTGATGATGTGATTGGGCTCCTTATTCAAGGCTGTTCACTCATGAACACTGCGTATATACAGCAGATCTCTGTTTTCCTGCAAGTAGAAGTGTTACAGATAATATAACTGAAACCATGTGCTTTCAAGAAGTGTGGCACCTCAGAAATCAGTATTCCTTTTAACTCTACAGATGACAGCAAATGTGTGTGGAAAGATTATACACACTGTTTGTCCTTCCTTGCGTATCTCCTTTCACCACTCAAGAGGCACACAAGCACTTCACTAGGTGCAATATTGGGACTGTTGATTTCTTCAGACCACATCTAATTCCTTAATTCTTTCAGTAAGACTGAGATATTGGAGCAGTGTTTNATGTGAGTCGGTGTTACTGGGAATGTGAGATTGTGTGTGTGTGTGTGTATACACTGCTTTTCCTAACTGTATCATGAGTGTCTCTGGTTTTATCAGATTTTCAAGAGGATCTATGAGCCCCAAAAGTTTAAAAATCATTGTTTTGCCAGTTTGAAAAACATTGCCTAATTCATGCTTCTTGGATTCAAAACTGTTGCATTCCCTTTAAATCTTGATTCCTCTTTTCTTTATCCCCAATTCATCATATGTATATATATATATATATATATATATATATATATATACATGTTTGTAATGTTCACTGTTGTATTCTCTTTCTCTATATGTTTTTTCTCCAAGTAATATGAATTCATCACTTGATATTTTCGTATCTGTTCGGTTGCTTTGGAAATCCAAATACAAAATCCAAAATGAAGCAGCAACGCAGACAAGATGAGAAGACCTTCAAAAGGCTATCAAAGTGGTTAACTACATCTTATATTACTTATATATTTGACTACAGGAGACCAAAGAAACAAAAATGACTCATGTTAAGCTGCAGAATTTCATGGAAAACATAAATACCACATTTATCTTAAATGTAATCGTTTAATCAGTGAAGTTAGATATAGAAATATATGGCTCCATTGCAATAGTTATAAAAAATTATTGGTTTACAAGAAAGCATCATTTTCATAAGTTTGTTGTTTGAAGGAAAATTAACAAGAAATATTTCTGGTGGCTCTCTATTTTCGAGTTATTCTTAGAGATGTCTTTCCATTTGAGTACATTTTTTGTTTTCTGGAAATTGCTTAATGCAGAACCCAAAGTCATTAGTAGAAATCTGCCAGCAGTCAAGTCCATGGTGTCTAGAAAAGCCCAATTCAAATGAAGAAAATGAAATAAGCAATGGACCAAATAACATCTTGCATATGTTCTTATTTCTTATCGGGATCTTACTATTACAAGATGATGATACCCTTTTCCCAAATGGATGGTTCATACTCCAATTTGGCATAGAGTATTTATTCTTGAATAATGAGAAAGTAGCAGAGCTTAGTGACCAGTCTTCTATTAAAAAAAAAAAGTCTACTTAGTTATTTCAGTCATCTACACCTACATTTGATTATGATCCAAATAAACACTTTAGGAATTAAAATTACTTTGCATGATTCTCTCCATTTACTTTGGGTAACTCAAGAGACTTTGCCATAAACTAATGCATGAAAACCACATATTCATTCACTATTTTTATATTAAATATCTACTAATTTTTCAATATGCTAGGATATGGACATACAACATGTATTAAGCCCAGTCCCTGTCCATAAGGAGCTCACACAGTCTAGTGGAGGAGACAGACATTCTGTGAATATAGAGGAATAAACAAACTAAGTTTCTCCTATTATACTGTCACAACACATCAGGTTCATGTGTGGGGGTTTTCCCCCACGCATCAAGCAAGCAATTAATTCTGCGGTGGACACCAGCTGGGTGGACTCTAAGTTAATTCAATTCTGGCACTATCTACACTTGAGATAGCATCAGATTCCACAGGTTAAGGGCTCAGTCCCACAAGATGACCCCCTCCCCCAAATTTTGATGCCCATTGCAAGCCCCAGGTTATTTTGCCTGTGCTTCTAACTGGTCATCTATAAATTGGAGCAACTCACAGAACTCAAGGAAATACTTGCTTTAATTATTGTAAAAGATAGTACAGAAAAGTACATATGAAGAGGTTCATCGGTTAAGACACATGGGAAGGGGTGCAGAGCTTCCATACCCTCTCCAGGTGCACCACTCTCCACGAATTTCCACATATTCACCTACTTGGAAGCTCCCCAAACCCAGTCTTTTTAGTATTTTATGGAAGTTTTATTACAAAGTCATGATTGATATAATCGTTAATCATTGGTGGTTAGTTTAACCTTCAGCCTCTCTCCCCTTTACAGAGGTTGAGGGATGGGAATGAAAGTCTCAACCCTCTAATCCTGCTTTAGTCTTACCAGTGACCAGCCCAGCTCCTGAAGTTACTTAGGGGCAGCCAGCCACTAGTCCACTCATTAGCATATGAAAAGACATTCATCATTTTGAAAATTCCAAGGATTTTACAAGTAGTATACCAGGAAATGGGAAGAAGACCAAATATATACTTCACAGTATCACAGGCATGTAAACAAATAACTGTTATGGAGTAGTGGGCTCACTGATCGACACCCATAGAAGCCAATACTAAGGCATTGGCTTCTGAGAAAAGGCTTTATTAGGTATTGACTGGTAAGGAGACATGAGGCAATGCTCTAATCTGTCTCTTCAATCCAGGATGGGTCAAGCTTTTTTGGGCTTTCCAGCTACTGCCATGTGATGCCAGTGCAGGCAGTCTGCTAGGCTGGTGTTAACAATTAGGTGTTAACAATTAGGAGGCTAAAGCTTTCTTTCATTGTGCATGCCTAGGCTACATGAGTTACAATTTTGGCTCTGTGCTGTCTGTAACAACTTAAGTACTGGTTAATCGGTTTGATCTGGTCCTGTGATTACACAATGATATACGTATGACCAAGGCGTAGATGGGACAAAAGAAGAGAGTCATCTTAAGGATATTTAAACAAAGATATTTTTGCGAGTCTCTGAGAACATCGCCACCACAAGTGGAGTTAACCAGCCCCTTCTGAGCTCCCTCTGTAGACTCTGTGCATGCCGTTATTATAAAATTTTCAACTCTGAACATGACTCTTCTAC
>NW_016107597.1:2707787-2709348 GCF_001604975.1 Cebus imitator
CTGTTTGATTGTGGACTATTTGTACATAATTTATTTTAATTGAACATGACTGGCACAGAAAACCTTGGAAGAGTGAGGGGATGAACAACCATTTTATATAATAATAAAAATTGTAAAGTTAATTATTAATACGTATTTACTATGCAGCCTGTGGCATCCTAAGCTTTTTATTTACAGTGTGCCTTGTAGCTTTCACAAAGAGTCCATGAGTTGGGATTACAGCATACCCATGTTATAGATGAACAAAAGCTGAAGAAAGTTTAAGAAACTTGCCAAAAATTCCACATGCGAATTAATGCAATCTGACTGCAGAGCTCTTACACATCTCCACCATACCTTATTATACTGTCTTATTTGAAGCTGAGACCATTACAGAATTGCTTAAAATTAATCATTGATTTTGTTGAAGAATATGGAGACGGTCCAATACATAATAACTAACATGTATTGAAAATATATATGACAAGATTGTGGTAAGCACTTTTCAACTATAGCTCAGTAAATTCTCACTTACAAAAGCCTCATAACATAGGTAATATTATTTTTCCCCACTTTATCAGGTTGGAAGAGGTTGCATAATTTGCCAAGCCTACCCAACTATTATTAAACTAAAATTCAAACTTAAACCTGTGTGCTCCCAGAACTTGAACATTTATTTAATCACCATATTATGCTGCTGATAAAGGAAACATTACATAGATATCAGCATTTAATTTTGCTGTCAGCAAAAGACTCTATACTGAGAGGGATAAACACCCATTTAAGAGTCCCCAGGCTGGGCGAGGTGGTGGCTCCGGCCTGTAATCCCAGCACGTTGGGAGCCAAGGCAGGTGGATCACTTGAGGTCAGGAGTTCGAGACCAGCCTGGCCAAATGGGGAAACCCCATCTCTACTAAAAAATACAAAAATAAACCAGGTGTGGTGGCATGTGCCTGTGATCCCAGCTGTTCGGGAGGCTGAGGCAGGATGATCGCTTAAATCTGGGAGGCAGAGGTTGCAGTGAGCCGAGATCATGCCACTTCACTCCAGCCTGGGAGACAGAGTGAGAATTCATTAAAAAAAGAAAGAAACAAACAAACAAACAAATAAGAGTTCCCAAAGAGGCTTTTTCCACTACTATACATTATAAAAACCTGCTTATGAAGACAGCATAAGATGAATTTAATCCTGCAGATATAACTTGTTTTTCAATGCACATAGTTTCTTCATTCATCTATACCTTCATCTTTTGTATCATTTGTTTATGCATTAAATAATTCATTCATCCATTCATTCACCAAATAGTGAGATCACGTCATAGGTCAGGCACAGTGCAATTAAGTAGCTTTTAGAAAGTTATCTTTGGGCCAGACACGGTGGCTCACACCTGTAATCCCAAAACTTTGGGAGGCCAAGGTGGGCAGATCACCTGAAGTCAGGAGTTCAAGACCATCCTGGCCAACGTGGTGAAAGCCCGTCTTGACAAAAATGCAAAAATTAGCCAGGCATGATGGCAGGTGCTTGTAATCCCAGCTACTAGGGAGGCTGAAGTGGGAGGATTACTTGATACCAGGAGGAAGTT
>NW_016107597.1:2709577-2724556 GCF_001604975.1 Cebus imitator
GGGGGAGGGAGGGAGGGGAGGGAAGGGAGGGAGGGAGAGAGAGAGAAGGAAGGAAGGAAAGAATGAAGGAACAAAGGAAGGGAGGGAGGGAGAGAGAGAAGGAAGAAAGAAAGAAGTTGCAATTGTGTAAAAAATGCTAACATTTGAAAAACCTCAAATATTTTAAAGTTGTAAGAAAATTAAGAACTAAGAGCTTAGAATATTTTATTAAACAAAGTGTCTTCAACCACCCTCCACATGCTTTGCTGAGTACATGCATTGTAAATTACTTGTACCTTATTTTGGACTGATTATCAATGGCATGAATAAATTAACCTTCTTCATTTGAGAAAGCGGCATTGGAAATTTTTATTTTCCATTTCTCTTTAAACTGTAAATATATAAGTGATGTATTTAAAGGATACAATATGTTACTAGATGCTATGTTTTCCATAAGATTCTTCACCCTCTGTCGATCACATGACTAGGAGAAATTTAAAGTATAATACTGTGTCTAAGATGAGAGCATGCAAGTCCTCCTTGAAGTACTGAAAATTATACAGGCAACTGAAGAAATGTACTGAGAAACATCACCCAGGGAATGATCACTTGGGAATCTGTTCCAATAGCTTCAACAAGGGGCTGTGATAAACTTAGGCAATGTCAGGTATTGCGAAGACCGTTCCTGTATCAGGAAGAATAATGGCAATGCCAGTTCACTACAAGTAAAAGGTGTGGATCCTGATTAAGTGCCTTACTTTCAGAGTGCTGTGTTTTATTCAGAGCCTCACTTCACCACTAGATTCTGTAAGGAAAAAAAATGTATATAAATAATTAAAGGACACCATGTTTGGTGAGATCAAGGTCATAATTTCTTTTTTTTTTTCCCTCCTAAGAGTTACAGGTACAAATATGACTTTAAAGTGAATTACACAATTCCAATTCAATTCTTAAATCAAGATGCACTGTTTAGAGTGTTTTGTTTTAAAATCTATATAGAGAAAAATCTTCTAACAAGTTATCTAAAAATGGGCTGAATATTATCCTAGTTTACATAGAACTGAAGAGCTTTTGGGCAGCAAACATTACTCCTCTCCTTGCTGTGTGCATTATGTTTGGGACGTATCTTCATTAGGACTTTTACCTGAGGGGCTGAGGTAGGTTCCAGTGCCCAGACTTGCTGGAGAGGTTCACACTGGCTTGGTAAGCAAAGAATGGTCATATTTATTCTTCCTCATTGTCTCCTGTTTATGTGTCCTTTTAATGGACATTCACACTGTGTTGAGGCTGTAAACCTCCTATCCAGATGGCACACTACTCTTTGAAGGAATGTTTTCAAAGGTCCCTGCCCAACTGACAACAGTTAATTTCTTCCCATCATGGTTATTTGTGCCATAGAGCAATAGGAGGCACCTAATTTGGGCAGTGTAGTCTTGGCAATTCATGTGTAATTGTTGGCTTACTGAGCCAATGGTATTTTCATTTTTATGAATAAACTCACTTTAGTACTCTTGCTGATGTGTTTTCTGGTACCTAAATGTAAGCCAAAACTGCTTCCATATTTATCGGTCATTATTCACAACTGGAAATTCCTCATGTTTTTTCATATGCAGCATGAACAAGAAACAACAGAACGAATGAATAAACAACTCTTGCACTACCAACTTTAAAAGTTTTATTGAAGGTCGGGCTTGGTGGCTCATGCCTGTAATCCCAGTACTTTGGGAGGCTAAGGTGGGTAGATCACAAGGTCAAGAGATCGAGACCATCCTGGCCAACATGGTGAAACCCCATCTTTACTAAAAATACAAAAATTAACTGGGCGTGGTGGTGCGCGCCTGTAGTCCCAGCTACTCGGGAGACTGAGGCAGGAGAATCGCTTGAACCCGGAGGCAGAGGTTGCAGTGAGCCAAGATTGTGCCACTGCACTCCAGTCTGGCAACAGAGCAAGACTCCGGCTCAAAAAAAAGTTTTATTGAAAATGTTTTTGTTTATATTATATATATTTAGAGAAGTGCACAAATCATAAATGTATGTCTCACTGAATTTTCATAAAGTGAACATATTTATGTAACCAGCACTCATATCAAGACACAAACTGTTACCTAGAAATCTCACGTGTACCACTTAGAGTCACAACCCCTCTTTTTGGTATAACCATTATCCTGACTTGTAATACGATTTACTAGTTTCTCTGTATTTGAACCTTGTAGAAATAAAAACATATATATTCAATGTATATTCTTCTGTGCCGGACTTCATTTACTCATTTTGTTTGAGATATTTGCCTTTGCAGGCATGAGTAGTTATAATTTGCTTGTTCTCACTGCTTTATAGTATTCCATTGTATGAATATACCATGATATATTTATGTACTCTATTGTTGATAAGCAATTGGGTGCTTTTCAGTTTAGGGCTATTACTAACAGGGCTGCTATGAACATTTTTGTCTGTGTCTTTTGGTGCATATTTCTTTTGACCTGTCTCCATCTTGCTATAATTAGAAGAAAAGTTATGAAGTGAAATGAAAGTACCAATTTGAAAAAGATAAACCAATGATGCCACTGTCATCTGTGACTTGCTCTGTGACTAATTATATTTTGAGCATAAACAACTCCCTCTGCCACAGTGCTTTTCCTCAGCAACCCAAACTCATTGAGTAACTTAGCAAAATGGCCCCAAGACACTCTTGTTCTCATTTGAAAATCAACCAAACAGCAGCTAGGGATGAAAGCAAAACTTAGGATAAATATATGCAAGTTTAAAGTCATATAGAACAGCACAGCCAAACACACTCATTAAAATTACTCATGGACAAAAGAGATTTGCACTAATTAAAATGCCTCATCACTGTATAGTGGGCTAAGAGAGAAGACTGACTTAACACCAAATGGCTTCATTTTATGGCTTTACATCAAACTTTTGAAGTATTTTCAGTTAAGGAAATGAAAAAAAGATGAAAAGCAAATCCTCACAGGGAAACAGATAAATGATCACAGACCTAAGGCAATGCATTATCATCATTATGGCAGCATTTTCTATAACATTTATGAATTTGGGCAATTTTTATTGCACTTGTTGTGAAGGGACAATTGAGCAGGTGCCATTTTATGAGGTACTAATTCTGTAGTGATTCCCAAGCGGAGTATTCACACATAAGGGTCAATTATTATGAGTCTAATAGAAATGCCGTGATTGGGAAAAATGCAAAGTAGCATTAATCTCCCCATTGCTCCCTTGAGCAGAGTTCAGCTGTCAATTTTATTCCTGAGGAGCCTGGAGACCACCAACATGGCCAGAAGTATTTCAGACTTGTTACATCAAGGACAGAGTGAGCTGAATATTTTTAATCTATCCTGGAAAAACCAGTGCCTAATTTTAAAATTATGAAAATATATAAAAGAAAAGAAGATTAAATATTATTCCTATCATTGAAATATAGACCGGATGTTTCAGCATATTATCCTGAAATTTTAACCTTCCAGTTCAAATTCATTCCTATTTAAAATCCAACATCCTGATTCTCTGGCTTCTATTTGAGTATTTATGTGACTAATCACGGGGGACTTTATTCAGGTGATATGGGATTTATATTCCTACTTCTCGTGAAAATCAGAACAACCACAAATCCTTCTAACAATTGAAATAATAAATGTGAAATACATACCATCATTATTACACATTTGATACTCATTAAGGTTACGTTTCATCCAGCACGTGTTTGCATGATATTCACATATAGTACAATTACCACATACAGATGGGGCTGTAGATGTGGAGAAAAAAGGAAGGAAAGGTGAAAGGAGTCTAATATTTATTGACCACCTATTATGTGTGAGGTAACAAGCTCAATATTTTATATGTGGTAGCTAATTTAATCCTTTCAGTAATGACTCAGGTATGATTTATTAAGTTCTTTACAGATCAGAAAGTTGAGGTCCATTGAGGTTAAACAACCTTTACAAATATTACCCCCTAATGAATGGTGGATTTAGGAATCAGAACCATGTCTGCCTGCCCACAAAACTTTTCTGCCACACCATTTGGCCTTCTCATTCTAAGGACCTATTCTCTGATAGTTAAGATACTTAATGTGCTACAAGAAAGCTTGAAATGAAAATGATCATGCTCACCTGTCAGAGCACCAAACAGTTCTCCACGTTCACGGTTATTGTCTCTCTTAGTTCATTTGTGCTGCTATAACAAAATACCTGACACTGAGTAATTGATAAAGAACAAAGTTTTATTTCTCACAGTTAGGAAGCCCAAGATTAAGGCACTGGCAGGTTTGGTTATCTGGTGAAGGCTGCTGTTTCTGCTTCCAAGATGGCACCTTGTTGCTATGTCCTCTCAAGGGAAGGAATGTGGTCCTTATGTTATACAGGAAAAGGGTGCTGACCCAGATCCCAAGAGTTGGTTCTTGGATCTCACACAAGAAAGAATTCAGAGCAAATGCACAGTGTAAAGTGAAAGCAAGTTTATTAAGAAAGTAAAGGAATAAAAGAATGGCTACCCCATAGGCAGAGCAGCCCCGAAGACTGCTGGATGACCATTTTTATGGTTATTGTTTGATGATATGCTAAACAAGGGGTGTGCTATTCATGCCTCCCCTTTTTAGACCATATAGGGTAACTTCCTGACATTGCCATGGCTTTCGACAACTGTCATGGCACTGGTGAAAGTGTAGCAGTGAGTGACAATGACCAGAGGTCACTCTTACCCGCCATTTTGGTTTTGTTGAGTTTTGGCCGGCCCCTTTGCTGCAATCTGTTTCATCAGCAAGGTCTTTATGACTTGTATATGGTGCTGACCGCATATCTCATCCTGTGACTTAGAATGCCTTAACCATCTGGGAATGCAGCTCAGTAGGTTTGAGCCTCATTTTACCCAGCTCCTATTTAAGATGGAATTGCTCTGGTTCACATGCCTCTGACATCTACATGATGCAAAGTGGAAAGCAGAAGAGTAAGTGAGGGCTGAATGCTGGTTGAAGCCTCTTTTATTAAGAACTTTAACCCTTTCATAAAGGGAAGAGCTCTCATGGACTAATAATCTCTTAAAGACCCCAGTTCTTAATACTATCACACTGGCCATTAAGTTTCAACATCTCAATTTTGGAGGGACACATTTAAATCATAACACTTCCATAGCAGCTTTGACACCAGAAAAGCTTTTTTGAGGAATCTCAAGGGATGCTTACCAACTTCCAGTTACGGGTTTCAGAACAGCAAGGAAAGTTCAGCCAGCAGTTGCAGGCTGGCCTGGACCAAAGTAAAGATGTCAAGAAGGGACAAGGCACAATCCCCAGATGAATATTACCTCAATTTGGAACATTTCACATCCCCATTTCCTCATGCCTTCCCCAAGTTTGCTCTTTTCCCTGTTTCCAGTCTCCTCCAACTCCAAAACATCCCCTATGCTGCTGCCAGAGTCTTGAGGCTTCTAAAATGCAAATCTATGTCACCCTGACTCTGAAAAATTATTTAATGACTCCACAAAGAATTATGACAATGTTTAAAATTCTTAGGTCAGCACGCAAGAATGGGGCCCCTTCTTCCATCTTTGGCCTTGCCTCGCCCCTGATCTCCTTTCACCCTCACATATTCGTCTCTGGCCATTATTTAAGAATATCCCTGTATGTGACAAGCCACTTCTTATATCTATGTCTTTTCCCATGCAATTAATCTACCCAGAATACTTTTCCTTCCCTTTTATCCTAAGTCAATTCAACTTTGTCATTCATAGTTCAACTCCATTATTAACTCCTCTAAGCCTCAATGTCTGATTTGGATGTCTTGATGTGTACTCAGATATGATAGAACTACATTATTGAATCATAAGAATTTACTTTCCTGTGTTTCCTATTACAAGGTAAGCTTCTCAAAGACAGAACCTATAATTTCAGGAATGTTACTCTCCGTAAATAGCATGAGAGCATGGGCTATGCATCATGCTTCTTGAATTTAAATCTAATCTCTACCATTTACTGAATGTCTGACTTCTTCCTTCTAAGCCTTGCTTCTCATCTATGAAATGGAGCATTATCTACCTTGCAGAGTTATTATTAGAATTAAGTGATATTAACCCATGTAAATAAAGCACAGCACCTGCCATATGGTAAGTACTCAATAAATGTTAGCTATTATCATGATGAGAAGAACAGTAGCAATTTATTTAATGAATAATTATTCTCCATGCACAACAGTGATTATGAATGCAACAACATTTTAATAGTGTTTTGAAAGACTTTTACCTTTGTCAAAACTATTGTAGGAACTCTTAACAAGAGATAAAATTTTGGGTAATTGATAGAGAAAGGAAACTACGATGTCTTTTGATATATTTGTTCCATTTTGTAGATTCAAGAATTTATAGAATTGAGGCCCTATAACATTAAATGTTAGGGTTTGATCAAAGAAGCAGAACATGAAATAACGGATTTCTTCTATGTATTAGACCTTGGGTAACTTAGGGAGCTGATGAAGGAGACTGTGCAAAGCTATTGCTTTCACATCTGGTAGTGAGTCCAAAGTCACTTTGGGTCAGCAAAACCCGCACTGAGGAAGCAAAGCTAGACCTGAGACAAAGAAGTGGGAGGACAAACTAGAACTTTTGCAAACAAACTGGAATCCAGCAGGACAAACTGTCTTCCACTAACGCCAACCTTAATAATACAAACAACCTGAAAAAGGAGACAGTATCATTTGCCACAGAATTACACCTATGCTTGGCTCACGACTTGGAGAAACTGAAGGGCAAGACCTGGTGGAAGCTAAACAAGTTAAGATCTGGTAGATGCTGGCACCAACAAAGTGAGCCAGCAGACAGGCAATGATATGCGTGAGCAATAGCAGTGCATGAAGTCCTGCACAGATCTTAGGTCATAAAGGCAGCTTATTTGCACCTTCTAAATCTCATGTAAGTTTCTCTTGCAGCCAACCCTAACCACAAGGGAGAGGAAACACTGGAAATGCAGTTCCAACTCAGGTAAATTGGCACACCAAGTAACAACTCTAGAGACACAAACTTGTAAAACTGGCTCTAGAAGCCAATTTTCTTCCCATCAATAATAGTATCAATCTCCAATTAATAATAGTATCAATCTATTAGATTACTCTCCCATCAATAATAGTATCAGTCTCAAGGATGGTAAAAATGTATATTTTATTTTGGATGAATTAAGTATTAAAAATTTGAAGGTAGACCTCAAATCACCAGATTTTCATTGAAAGAATGCTACGCTTTCCAGTAATTCTCATGAACTTTGTTTCGTAGCAGCAAATGGTCTGCAAAATCATTTAGGCCTAACCTCCTTACTCAATGCAACATTCATCTTGGAAAATTTTGGCTTAACACCAATCTATAGAATATTCTTCCTCTTCACAAAATAGAAAGAGTTATTTCCAGAGTTCTGATCCCTATGGAGAAATTTCTGAATTTTTCAGTTTTGTTCAAGATCATAGAAACCCATTTTTATTTGTTTGGAAGCTTTTGGTCTCTAGGAGTTGGCCTAGTCTAAGACCATAAAACCACAAGTAGCCACCATCCTTTTCTTTAAAAATTTTGTGAAAACCCTTTCAACACTCCAAACTCTACTACTTTAATAGTAAGGAAAATTTCACCTATAGGGGATCCTGGGTCTCTACGCAACCTTTGATTTAAGTAGTTTTATCCAACTAGTTACATATTGCTCCAAAAGCTGTGAAGTAGAAGGAACAAAAATACTCAATTGAAAGCCATGTGATTTTTTAAGAACTACCTCTAGGTGGCCCCAGAGTTCTGCTTCTGCTCTGAAATCTAGGTTCTTCGTCTTCCCTAACATGGAGACTCCAACACATTTTCATTGTGATAATTACTAATTCATGGCAAGCTATAGCCCCTTACTCCATTCCATTCCATTCTAACGTAATAATTCCTTTTTTAACTACTTTTCTTTACAACACATTTGTTCAATTCTCCTCACAGGTAGCTCTTGTTTTGCCCTTCGTTTAGATGATTTAGCACAAAAAACAAGAATCAGTAGAGCCTCCTAATACTCCATTTTATATATAACATATAAAGTACTTTTTAAATACCCTGACTGATTTTTGAATTTTCATTTGCTTTGAGAAGGACAGTAAAGGCCCTTTAAGAATGCCTGGAAATCATTTTTCCCATGATAAATGACAGATTTCAAGAATCTAGCTTCTTCCTCTCTGGCTGAACTTCCACTTGAAGGGCTTTGATTATGCACATAAGACTCTTCATGACACATTCAGGGCTAATTCACAGGGCACGTTTGCCTGAGAAAGACAGCTGGATTTCCAGGGGTTGGACTGAGATGTTAGAAACCTCAGTGTGAAGACGGGAACTGGCTTCAGAGTATAGTTTTAAAGCACTGGTTTTTCTGAACTGGGGAACCAGCAGCACCTTCAGTGTAAGGATCTTCTGCTTGGGAGTCAGCATCAGAAATATTTCCACGCAAAGGTCAACTCACATCCTCCCTTGTAGTTTTTTTTTTCCCCTTCTGTAACCAGTCCTGTCTGCCATTCTTGCTAATTCTTTCTACATTATTAAGTGGAACAAGAATATATACTGATGATTGTCTAACATATCATGTGTCCCAAAGATGTTTTAGTTAAATAATACATTACCTAATATTAGAATTAAACAGTGTTTAAGACCTTGGGATTTAGAGTAAGAGAGATGTGGACTGAGTTCTAGCTCTGCCGTTCACTAGCTGTGCCACATCAGAAAAAGTAGGTAATTTCTTTGAGTCTGGTTTCCTAAATGATATAAAAACAATACCTCAGAGGCTTTCTGTGAGGATCACATAAAATGTTAATGGATACAATGCACTTTAGTGCATGCCATAAAATAGTAGCTCTTACTTTTTTAATATTGATTATACTGAAGTGAAATGAATGGCACCGGATAGGAACAGGATTAAAGCATGGAGTCTGTGCCAAATCTTGTGCTTCTATCCAGGCATCACTGTTTATGAATTGTGAAACCCTGGGAACATTACTTAACCCCCTATGTGTTTGTATCTTCATCTGCAGATTGAGAAGAATAGCTACTTTTGGGGCCATTGTGAAAATTAAATAAAATAATACATATACCTAGAAAGGATATAGTACATAACAAATACACAATAAAGTTCATCCCTCCTTCTAATTATCCCTCAGAAAGAACTATATGTATATAGAAAAACCTGATTTTAATATGTGCCTTTTCATTTG
Organism: Cebus imitator; assembly: GCF_001604975.1. Taxonomy (NCBI): domain Eukaryota; kingdom Metazoa; phylum Chordata; class Mammalia; order Primates; family Cebidae; genus Cebus; species Cebus imitator. The sequence goes on from NW_016107597.1 coordinate 2,718,778, forward strand.
TTAGAGATTCTTAAGTAAAAAAGCAAGCACTCTGATTTAGGGTGGCAAGCTATGAAGAATTAACCTCTAAGCAACAAATTGGACAAATTTTGAGAACAGGACAGAGAAAATGGCTCTCACGTCTTTCATATCACACACATTTTTCCCATATTGCCTTGCAAGTTATTATAGGGGATATGACATTTAAGTAGGTGTCATTGCATGTAGGTGTCCACAGATTTCAGGAAAAGGAAAAGTTGGAAGTGGAATCAGATATTGCTGAGTGTACATAACAATCGTGGGGAGCTTGCTTTAAAATGCAGAACCTCAATTCTCATCACAGAGGGTCTAAGTACATAGAGGTCATGCTCAGAAACCCATATTTTCAGAAGAGTTCCAGGTGATTCTAGTACCCTACTTTGAGAATCGTGAGAGTAAAGACCTTTAAAACTGGTAAAATTCCATTTCTAGAAACTCAGACTCTAAAACCAAGATGTTATCACTACTTATTCTGGTCTTAAAGAATGTGCCCAACTATTTGCGTACAAATATATGTGCAAGAATGTTTGTTATTGATTAGGGTGAAAGTTCAGCAGCAGTATAAACATCCAGCAATAAAGGATTACTTAGGTAAATCATGTCAGTTCTACCTACATGCTGGAATGCTATATGGCCATTCAAATTAAGACAATTTTTACATGTTCATAATTTAATGGTAAGTGAAAAGAGAAGATAGTGCAGATGTATACAATATGCATCCATTTGTCAAAAAATATATGCACAGAAGCCAAGGATATTTGCCAGAGTGCTATTGCGCTTAGTTCTAGATAGAAGGTTATGGATAATTTTACAATTTGCATTTAATGTATGTTAGCTTCATAATTAAGAATTTTAAAATATATTTAAGATTAACGTCAATATATATATATGCTTTGCTCAGTAAATACAATTGCCAAGAAAACTGTAGTAGGCAGAATGTGTCTCCCAAAATATCCATGCTCTAATTCTCAAAAACTGTAGCTATCTTACTTTATGTGGCAAAAGGGACTTTAAATATCTGATCAAGGGTTTGTTAGAGACCTTAAGATAGAAATTATTCCATTATCTCATGGACCCAATCTAATCAAACGAGTCCCTAAAAGCAGAGAACTCTCATGAGCTGTGATCAGAAAGAGATGCAATAATAGAAGCATCAAAAAGACAGATGTGAGAATGACTCAACCTGCCTTTGATGACTTTGAAGATGGAGGAAGGGAACCCCAAGATGAAGAATGCTGATGGTCTCTAAAAGTTGGAAAAAGCAAGAACAAAGATTATCCCCTCAAGGTTCCAGAGAGGGGTGAAGTTCTTAATTACATCTTAATCTTAGCCCAGTGAGATCTGTGTTGAACATCTAGCCCAGAGAACTGGAAGATACTAAATGTGTGTTGTTGTAAACTGCTAAGTTTGTGGCAATTTGTTATAGCAGCAACAGAAAACTAATACAAAAGCAAAGCTAAATATTTCCCAACATTTAATCTTTTTACTGGTGTGTAGACCCTCTGCCACAATCAGCAATCAAAAGTTTGACTCACCCCAATGCATACAATAAGGAGTTTTATTATCCCACATAACCAGAAACAGGGTGGACTTCATCACAAGGTATCAGAACTCTGGCTGTTGACAGTTTTCTTGGTCCTGAACTATACTGTGTATTGACAAGGTGACTGCCCCAGCACCAGACCTCACTTCCACATACAATAATGTCCAGAAAAAGAGCAGAACTGTCTCTTCCTGTGTCTTCTACATAATAGTGAGGAGGTTTTCCTAACAACCCTCGGCTATATATGTTGTGATTCTGAACATGAAATCTAGAACCAGACTGATCGGATTAGAATAACAATGCTTCTATTTAGCAGCTATGCAGCCTTTCTTCGGCAAGTTACTTAACCTTTTTGTGCTGATTTTTCCTCAACTGTAAAGTGGAACGAGTACATTTTATTCTACCTTGCTAAGGCATTACATAAGTTATTATTTGCAGGGAGCTTAGCACATTAGTTGGCATGTAGTGTATATAGTAGATTGTTGTAGTATTTGTTCAAGTCTCTCTGTATTCACATCCTTGGGCCTCTTCCACACTGACTTTGGGCTCAGCCAGGTAACTTGCTTTGGCCAAGGAAAGGATAGTGGGAATGACATAAGCAGAAATATGCAAAGCACTTGCTTATTGGGGCTTGCCTTTTCTTGCTACTCTGAACATCATCATGTGAAGTAGCCCAGGGCAGCCTGCTGGAGATGAAAGACACACTGCTTCTGGTGCTCTGTCCATCAACCATACATATTGATGAAGCCATCCTAGACCAACCAGTCACCAATCATCCCTCCAGCTGACCACAGACACCTGAGTAAGTTCAGTCCAGATTAGCCGAGCCAGCCCAGACCTATAGAGCCTCACAGTCAGCCCATAGAATTGTGAAATAAATAAATTCACTCTGTTTGGGGGATGGCTTTTTTATGTACCAAATATTAATTAAGGCTAACTGATACAGTGAGCACTCAATAAGAATTAGCTATAATTTGCTACTGAGCTTCATCGACTAATCACCAACAATGAGGTGATTAACTAACAGTCATAACAATGATCGATTTAAACCAGAGGCTCTCCACCCTGGTATCATTAAAGGTATGTGAAGCAATGTGAAGCATTAGCAAGAGACAAAAGGTATTTCTGGTGTGCAGTCAGAGTTGAACACATTTGATTTGGAGTGCTCCTTGAGAAGGAATATATATTGAAATGTCAATCATTATGATCATTACATGCATGGTCACATAGCTGGTCAATGGCAGAGCAGTGACATTGGCTAGTTCTCTGGAGACCCTGCCTGGTGTTTTTTTCCTATCATTTCATGCTGTGGAAAACAGTGATATCCTCAGGCATTCACAACAAGTTAATTACTGGGCATATTGTCCAACAGCAGAAGAAAACTTGTTCACGCTGCTTTTCTTTGAGCTGCACATATTCTGAGGCAAAATTTAAAAAAAAAAAACAAAACAACTTCAGATAACTTTACTGAGACCTTTTTTTCTTTTTTCTGCATGCCCAGCAGTTGGTGAGTATTCAGCATTAGTATGAGAAGTTAAGCTGAATAAACTGGAGGAAACCCTTCTAGAGAAAGCAAGCTCAGCTTAAAAAAAAAAAGTGCTAAGTTTGCCGACTCAAGAGCCCAGGACAGCTTAATAAAATTAAACAGAGGAAAACCAATTAAACATTTTAAACGGCAATTCTGGGGCTCACCGAAACAACACAAATCAAAAGAGGAAATATTCAATTACTAGTAGCAGCTGCATTTTGGTGAAAGTTTTTTCAGTTAAGTCAAGTCCACCCTCTTGCTGTTGCTTCCCGGAGGGCCAAATGATTTTTCAATCTCCAGAAAGTACTTCACTGTGGATTTGCCTACAGCGATATTCAAAGAAATACTAATGGCCGAATGCATAGCTCTGAGCATCCTACTTCTCTTTTAAAAAACTTTCAGGTGCCCCCCATGGCTTATCAATATCCTTTACCTGGTAGAGAAAGCCTTTTGCAATATGACCCTCACCCCCGTACCTTTCCTACTTTATCACTTTCCCTACATGTAGCCTGAGTTCTTGGCAAACTGTGGGGCTCACTGTCCCCTAACAAACCGTGTTCTCTGTGGCTTCCTTATGCTTATGCCCTGCTCCAACCCACCCTCTCCATATATTCCCACTGGTTAAATAATCCATTTTTAAAAGCCTACCTCAGATGCTAACTTCTCGAAGACTTTTCTTATCTTCTGTAAAACCTCACCAGCCACTGACCACCTGCAATACAACTGTAGTCAATGTGGATGTAACTTGCTGTAGTTTGGAAGAATGCATCAGAGGAACCATCAGTATTCAGGTTTGTGCTGAATGATTTAAGAAGGGTTTAAAAAGGCGGGGGGCATTTCTGTATTGTGTGCTGTCAACAAGCAGGGACCCCTTGGTAATTAGGTATTGTGATACATTTTATCCAAAGGGCAGGAGAATTAAAGCAATGTTAGAATTTTCATTGATGGCAGCAGCGGCCCATCTAGAGTAGTCACTTCAATGATGCCTGCTGCGGTTGGGGAGGAGTGGCTGGGGCTCTGCACTCCGTGGAGCTGGCAGGAGCCAGGAACAGGCGGGAGCCCTGCCTCCTTCTGAAATGGAGTGGCAGAAGCCCCACCCTCCTGGGTGTAGCTGCAGCTGCAGCTGCCCAGACTCGTAGACCCAGGCACTCCTGAGCTCTCGGGGACCCAGGAAATCCTCCTTCCCCACAGACTCAGAATTACCTGCTCCTGCCGCCTGACCTCTGCTTGCTCCCAGCACCCACTCTGATTTCAGAGAAAAGTTGAGGCCAAGCCCACATGGTGTCAAGACCTGGCCAGGTGTATGTGCACTCAGGACAGCAGTGACACGCCAGGCCCCTGCTGCCTCAGCTCCTTCCAGACTTTAGGCACCTAGGAGCACGGGAGGGAGGCCAAGGGGAGACTGAGGGCAACTCAGTGCATGCCTGCAGGTGCCCCTCAGCAGGAACAGCTTGGGCTCCGTGAGTGCCATGGATGGCAGGTTGATAGTGGCAGGAGGCAGACAGGCCTCTGGGTGGAAAGGGGTGGGTGTCCACTGAAACCCCACCTTCAAGCCAGGGATGTCCTGCAGCCTGGGGATTGGACTGCCAGTCTGTGGCAGAGTGAGAAATTATGGCGTTTTCTCCAGGCCCGCCTGTGGCTGGCCATGGATCAATCAGCATGCACTTCCTCCCCTCTGAAGCCCATGAAAACCCTGGACTCAACCTGACTTGGGCAGATGATGGGATGACCTGCCTGCAGTTAGGAGTTACTCATTTGCAAGTCTCCTCTGCACTGAGGGCTGCACAGATGTTGGGACAACCTGCCTGCAGAAGGGAGCTACCCATTGCAAATCTCTTTTCTGCCGAGAGCTGGACACTCATAGGGACAACCTGCCTGTGAAAAGAAGCTACCCACTTCAGGTCTCCTGAGAACTGCTCTGCTGCTCGATCAAGCTCCTCTCTGCCTTGCTCACCCTCCAGTTGTCTTTGCTCCTCATTCTACCGGGATGGAGGACAAGAACTCAGGATCTGCCAAATGGCCGGACTAAAAGAGCCGTAACACAAACAGGGCTGAAACACACTCTCCTGCTAGCCACATTGCAAATGACAAGCAGGAGAGAAGAGCTGCAGCTTTTGGGGGACCCCAGACCTAGGGGCTCCTCCAGCCAGGGCTGTGACACCCTCTTTGGGGTTCTGCAGTTACCATCTCCAAATTCTGGGTGCCACTCCATTCCCCTCGTCCAGACATGGGTGCCCACAGTGGAAGCCGCATACAGTACACTGGTCCAGCAGTAGCCTCATACAGAGCCAGTGCCCCTGCCAGCACCCGGAGCTGCCCACCCCACCTCAGAAGCCAGCGTGCCTGGCTGTGACCATTGGCTGGACTCTGCACTCACTCACACTGTCTTGCCACTCCGCACCTGGCTCATACTCGGCAGGTGTGGAATAGAGCCAGTAGCACAAGCTGAGCATAGCCTGCTGGGCCGAGTGGGCAGAAGCAAGTGCAAGTAATACTCAGGCAGAAGGTGCCGCTAGCCACAGAAGTTTCCGGCTGGTTAAGCAACACCCTAAGGATCCTGAGACATCATCAGGGAAGAAGTGGATATTAGTCCGAAGAAGAGGTGGTTTACTCACTTTGCTTTTGCAGAGCGTCCTTGCCTCTGTGGCCCAATCTGATAATTGTTTAAGCACTCTGTGTGTGTATATATA
>NW_016107597.1:2724671-2766832 GCF_001604975.1 Cebus imitator
ATATATATATATATATGTGTGTGTGTGTGTGTGTGTGTGTATATATATATTACACACATATATATACATATATATACTATATATATGTATATATATATAGTTTATATTCCTTGTGTGTTGTTTATGTTCAGTAAGGAACATCCCAACTCTCAGGACTTGTTTTTTCTTTCTTTTTTTGGTTTATAATTTTCTTACTATTCAACTGGTTATGTTCAACTTCTCAGAATCTCCATAGTACAGACGTTAGAAAAATGTCTTGAGAGAGTCGACAAGATGGCCAAATAGGAACAGCTCTGGATTGCAGTTCCCAGTGAAAACGCAGAGGGTGAGTGATCATCGCATTTCCAAATGAATTTTTACTGCCCACAGACCAGGAGATTCCCAGGCGGAAAAGCACCATGAGTCTCCAGTGTGGCTGTTTCAGCTGACATAGTGGGCCTCCGCAAAAAAACTCACACAAATCTGGGCACCATTTCACCTGGCACCTGGAACACCTGGGAGACAGAGTCGCCCATTCAACTGCAAAAAAGGGGGCTGAAACAGGGAGCCAGGTGATCTGGCTCAGCTGGCCCCACCCCCACAGAGATTAGCAATCTGAAATGCTCTAGACTGAGAGTTTCAAAGTAAGCACAGCTGGACCCGGGACGGTCCAGCTCTGTGAGGGGAAGGGCATTTGCCATTACTGAGGCAGTCCACCACTACTGCGGCAGTCTGCCATTACTGAGGCAGTCCACCATTACTGAGGCAGTCCACCATTACCAAGGCAATCTGCCATACTGAGGCATTCTGCCATTACAGAGACAGTCCGCCATTACTGAGGAAGACTGCCATTACTGAGGTAGACCACCATTACCAAGTCAGTTCTAGCTATACCTCTATAAACAAAGGGCAAGGAAGTTCACACAGCAGCTGGGCAGAGCCCACGGCAGCTCAGTAATGCCTCTGCTCGCAGACTGTGACTAGGCTACCTCCTCACTGGGCAGGGCATCCCTGAAAAAAGGCAACAGCATATCCGGAACTTATAAATAAAGCCCCACCTTCCCAAGACAGAGGAGCTGGGGAAAAAGTTGTTTATGATTTCCACTGCAGCAGACTTAAACGTGCCTGCCCAGCAGCTCTGAATGGAAAACAGAGCTCACAGCTCAGCACTTGAGCTCCTATAAGTGACACTGTCTCCTCAAGCAGCTCCCTGACCCCCATATATCCAAAGAGACACCTCAAAAAGGAGAGCTCAGGCTGACATCTGGTGGGTATCCTTATGGGACAAAGATAACAGAAGAAGAAACTGGCAGCAACCCTTACTGTTCTGCAGCCACTGCACGTGATCCCCAGGCAAGCAGGGTCTGGAATGGACCTCCAGCAGTCCCACAGCAGAGGGGCCTGACTGTTAGAAGGAAAACTAAAAAAATCAGAAAGAAATAACTTCAATATCAACAAAAAGGAGGTCCACTCAGAGACCCCATCTGAAAGTCACCAACTACAAAGATTACAGGTAGATAAATCCACAAAGATGGGAAGAAACCAGAGCAAAAAGGATGAAAACACCCAAAACCAGAATGCCTCTCCATCTCCTAGGGATCACAACTCCTCACCAGCAAGGGAACAAGGCTGGATGGAGAATGAGTTTGAGAATTGACAGAAAGAGGCTTTAGAAGCTGAGTAATAACAATCTTCTCTGACCTAAAAGAACATGTTCTAACCCAAGACAAAGAAACTAAGAACATTGAAAAAAGGTTTGACGAAATGCTAACAAGAATAAACAGCTTAGAGAGGAATATAAATGAATTGATGGAGCTGAAAAATACAACATGAGAACTTTGCAAAGCATACACAAGTTTCAATAGCCGAATCAGAGACTGAAGAAAGGATAACAGAGATTGAAGATCAACTCAATGAAATAAAACAAGAAGGCAAGATTAGAGAAAAAAAGAGTGAAAAGAAATGAACAAAGCCTGCAGGAAATACGGGATTATGTGAAAAGACCTAATGTACATTTGATAGGTGTACCTGAATGTGACGGAGAGAATGAATCCAAGCTGGAAAATACTCTTCAGGATATTATCCAGGAGAACTTCCCCAACCTAGCAATGCAGGCCAATATTCAAGTCCAGGAAATACAGAGAACATCACAAAGATAATCCTCAAGAAGAGCAACCCCAAGATATGTAATCATCAGATTCACCAGGGTTGAAATGACGGAAAAAATACTAAGGGTAGCCAGAGAGAAATGTCAGGTTACCCTGAAAGGGAAGCCCATCAGACTCACAGCGGATCTCTCAGCAGAAATCCTACAAGCCAGAAGAGAGTGGGGGCCAATATTCAACATTCTTAAAGAAAAGAACTTTCAACCTAGAATTCCATATCCAGCCAAACTAAGCTTCAAAAGCGAAGAAGAAATAAAATCCTTTATGAACAAGCAATTGCCAACAGATTTAATCACCACCAGACCTGCCTTAAAAGAGCTCCTGAAAGAAGCACTAAACACAGAAAGGAACAACCAGTACCAGCCACTCCAAAAATGTATCCAATGGTAAAGAGCATCGACACAATGAAGAAACTGCATCAACTAATGGGCAAAACAACCAGCTAGCATCAAAATGGTAGGATCAAATTCACAGATAACTATATTAACCTTAAATGTAAATAGGCTAAATGCCCCAATTCAAAGACACAGATTGGCAAATTGGATAAAATGTCAAAACTCATCAGTGTGCTGTATCCAGGTCACACATCTCACATGCAAGGGTACACATAGGCTCAAAATAAAGGGATGAAGGAAGATTTATCAAGCAAACGGAGATTTAAAAAAAAAAAGCAGGAGTTGCAATCCTAGTCTCTGATAAAACACACTTTAAAACAACAAAGATCAAAAGAGACAAAGACATAATGGTAAAATGATCAAGGCAACAAGAAGAGCTAACAAACCTAAATATATACACACCCAATACAGGAGCACCCAGATACATAAAGCCAGCTCTTAACGACCTACAAAGAGACTTAGACTCCCACACAATAATAGTGGGAGACTTTAACACTCCACTGTCAACATTACACAGATCGACGAGACAGAAAATTAACAAGGATATCCAGGACTTGAACTCAGACCTAGACCAAGCAAACCTAATAGACATTTACAGAGCTCTCCACCCCAAATCCACAGAATATACATTCTTCTCAGCACCACATCACACCTACTCTAATATTGACCACATAATTGGAAGTAAATCACTCCTCAGCAAATGCAAAATAATGGAAATCATAGCAAACAGTCTCTCAGACCACAGTGCAATCAAATTAGAACTTAGGATTAAGAAACTCAGAACCTCACAACTTCATGGAAACTGAACAACTGGCTCTCGAATGTTGACTGGATAAACAATGTAATGAAGGCAGAAATAAAGATGTTCTTTGAAAGCAATGTGAACGATGACACAGCACACCAGAATCTCTGGGACACATTTAAAGCAGTGTCCAGAAGAAAATTTATAGCAATAAATGCCCACATGAGAAGAAAAGAAGATCAAAAATTGACACCCTATCATCAAAATTGAAAGAGCTGGAGGAGCAAGATCAAAAACACTCAAAAGCTAGCAGAAGACAAGAAATAACTAAGATCAGAGCAGAACTGAAAGAGATAGAGACACAACCCTTCAAAATCAATAAATCCAGGGGCTGGTTTTTTGAAAAGATCAACAAAATAGACAGACTGCTAGCCAGATCAATAAAAAAGAAAAGAGAGAATAATCAAATAGATGCAATAAAAATTGATAAAGGGGATATCACCACAGATCCACAGAAATACAAACCACCATCAGAGATTACTACAAACAACTCTATGCACATAAATCAGTAAACCTGGAAGAAATGGATAAATTCCTGGACACTTGCACCCTCTCAATCCTAAACCAGGAACAAGTTGATACCCTGAATAGACCAATAACAACAGCTGAAGTTGAGGCAGTAATTAATAACCTGACAACCAAAAAAAGCCGAGATCCCAATGGGTTCACAGCCAAATTCTACCAGACATACAAAGAGGAGCTGGTACTACTCCTTCTGAAACTATTCCAAATAATCCAAAAAGAGGGAATCCTTCCCAAATCATTTTATGAGACCAACATCATCCTGATACCCAAACCCAGCAGAGACTCAACAAGAGAAGAAAACTTCAGGCCAATATCCATGATGAACATAGATGCAAAAATCTTCAATAAAATACTGGCAAACCGATTGCAACCGCACATCAAAAGGCTTATCCATCACTGTCAAGTAGGCTTCATCCCGGGAATGCAAGGCTAGTTCAACATAGGCAAGTCTATAAACGTAATTCAACACATAAACAGAACCAAAGACAAAAACCACATGATTATCTAAATAAATGCAGAGAAGGCCTATGACAAAATTCAACAGCCCTTTATGCTAAAAACTCTCAATAAACTAGGTATCGACAGAATGTATCTAAAAATGATAAAAGCTATTTTCGACAAACCAACAGCCAATATCATAGTGAATGGGCAAAAACTGGAAGCATTCCCTTTGAAATCTGGCACTAGACAAGGATGTCCTCTGTCACCACTCCTATTCAATACAGTACTGGAAGTTCTAGCCAGAGCAATTGGGCAAGAAAAAGAAATAAAGTGTATTCAATTAGGAAAGGAGGAAGTCAAATTGTCTCTATTTGCAGACAACGTGATTGTATATTTAGAAGACCCCATCGTCTGAGCCCAAAATCTCCTTAAACTGATAAGCAACTTCAGCAAAGCCTCAGGATACAAAATCAATGTGCAAAAATCACAAGCATTCCTACACACCAATAGCAGACTTAAAGAGAGCCAAATCAAGAATGAACTGCCATTCAAAATTACTAAAAAGGGAATAAAATACCTAGGAATACAACTAACAAAGGATATAAAGGACCTCTTCAAGGAGAACTACAAACCACTGCTCAACGAAATAAGAGAGGACACACACAGATGGAAAAACATTCCATGCTCATGGTTAGGAAGAATCAGTATTGTGAAAATGGCCACACTTCCCAAAGTAATTTATAGTTTCAACAATATCTCCATCAAGCTACCTATGACCCTCTTCACAGAACTGGAAAAAAACACCTCAAACTTCATATGGAACCAAAAGAGAGCCCGCATAGCCAAGTTAATTCTAAGCAAAAAGTACAAAGCTGGAGGCATCATGCTACCTGATTTCAAACTATACTACAAGGCTACAGTAATCAAAACAGCATGGTACTAGTACCAAAACAGAGATATAGATCAATGGAACAGAACATAGGTCTCAGAGGCAACACCACATATCTACAACCATCTGATCTTTGACAAACCTGACAAAAACAAGGAATGGGGAAAGGATTCCCTGTTTAATAAATGGTGTTGGGAAAACTGGCTAGCCATGTGCAGAAAGCAGAAACTGGACCCCTTCCTTACACCTTAGACTAAAATTAACTTCAGATGGATTAAATACTTAAATATAAGACCTAACACCATAAAAACCTTAGAAGAAAACCTAGGCAAAACCATTCAGGACACAGGCATAGGCAAGGACTTCATGATTAAAACACCAAAAGCATTGGCAACAAAAGCCAAAATAGACAAATGGGATCTAATTAAGCTCCAGAGTTTCTGCACAGCAAAAGAAACAATCATTAGAGTGAACCAGCAACCAAAAGAATGGGAAAAAATTTTTGCAATCTACCCATCTGACAAAGGACTTATATCAAAAATTTACAAAGAACTACAACAGATTTTCAAGAAAAAAAAACAAACCCATTCAAAAGTGGGTGAAGGATATGAACAGACACTTTTCAAAAGAAGACATAAATGAGACCAACAAACATATGAAAAAATACTCATCATCACTGGTCATTAAAGAAATGCAAATCAAAACTACATTGAGATACCATCTCACGCCAGTTAGAACGGCTATCATTAAAATATCTGGAGACCACAGATGCTGGAGAGGATGTGGAGAAATAGGAACACTTTTACACTGTTGATGGGAGTGTAAATTAGTTCAACCATTGTGGAAGACAGTGTGGCAATTCCTCAAGGACCTAGAAATAGAAATTCCATTTGATCCAGCCATCCCATCGCTGGGTATATATCCAAAGGAATATAAATTGTTCTATTATAAGGACACATGCACACATATGTTCATTGCAGCACTGTTTGCAATAGCAAAGACTTGGAACCAACCCACATGCCCATCAATGATAGACTGGACAGGGAAAATGTGGCACATATACACCATGGAATACTATGCAACCATAAAAAACGATGAGTTTGTGTCCTTTGTAGGGATATGGATGAACCTGGAAACCATCATTGTCAGCAAACTGATACAAGAACAGAAAATCAAACACTGCATGTTCTCACTCATAGGTGGGTGTTGAATAATGAGAACACATGAACACAGGGAGGTGAACATCACACACTGAGGTCTATTGGCGGGTACTAGGGGAGGGACAGTGGGGGGGGAGTTGGGGAGGGATAGCATGGGGGGAAATGCCAGATATAGGTGATGGGGATGGAGGCAGCAAACCACATTGCTATGTATGTACCTATACAACAATCCTGCATGCTCTTGACATGTACCCCAGAACCTAAAGTGCAATAAAATATATATTTAAACAGAAAGAAAGAAAGAAAAAGAAAGAAAGAAAGAGAAAGAAAGAAAGAAAGAAAGAAAGAAAGAAAGAAAGAAGAAAGAAAGGAAGGAAGAAAGAAAAGAAAGAAAGAAAGAAAGAAAGAAAGAAAGAAAGAAAGAAAGAAAGAAAGAAAGAAAGAAAGAAAGAAGAGAAGGAAGGCAGGCAAACTGTCTTGCAAGGCTGGGTGTGGTGGCTCACACCTGTAATCCCAGCACTTTGGGAGGCCGAGGGAGGTGGGCAGATCTAGAGGTCGAGATTGAGACCATCCTGGCCAACATGGTGAAAACTCGTCTCTATTAAAAATACAAAAAAAAAAAAAAAATAGCTGGGTGTGGTGCACATACCTGTAGTCCCAACTACCTGGGAGACTGAGGCAGGAGAACCACTTGAACCCAGGAGGCAAAGGTTGCATTGAGCTGAGATCGTGCCACTGCACTCCAGCCTGATGACAGAACAAAACTGCATCTCAAAGAAAAGGAAAAAGAAAATAAAGAAAATTGCCTTGCAGATACATTATTGTTAGCCTTTGTAGGTTGTTGCTTTTAGTTTCTAGTCAACTCTTAAGTCTGTTACATTTTATATTAAAAACACAGTTTGTTTTAAAAATGTAGCATGTCTTGCAAAAGAGGAAAACTTAGCATGATCGGACCTGGAGATCTGCATGGAATGAGCTCCAGCTGATCACAGTCCCAGCCACTTACACAATTTAGGCTTGTCTACTTACATTGGTGGCTTCACTCCTATTCCTTATCTGCAAGTGCCTATGGATGCTTAAGTCTAAGATCTCTTCCTGTTCATTTTTCACAGCTAATTTAGAGACTTATGGAACATTACAAAGGATGGAACAGTGGCTTGTAAATTTCATTAAGCATTTTAGACATTGTGAACTACGGAGTCTACTTTGCCACTACCCAATTCTGGCACTGTAGCAAGAAAGCAGCTGGAGACAGTACATAAATGAACTGAGTTCCAATAAAACTGTATTTCTAAAAAAACAGATGGTGAACAGAATTTAGCCCATGGGACTAGTCCTAACTTCAAAGCCCATTCCTGCCACCTGGTCACAAGCCAATGACCATTTCTGGATTTTTCACTGTTATCTGTAAATTGGTGATAACACTTGCTTTACATGCAAAATGGGATATTGTTATATGAAAAATCTTCTTTAAAATATGAAGTACTGTGTGCTCCCAAGATATTATTAGCTTGTTGTATATTTGGGAAACAGAACTGTTCATCATTCTGCAGCAGAATTGTGGTAGATATGGAAATATGCCACTGAGATCTCCCTTTAAGGAAGGGATTTCTGCTTAGCTGTGAGCAGTGTGGTCAGCAGGCATCCTCCATCTGGCAGCTCCTTCAGGGTCAGCCTCAACTGCTGAGAGATGCCTTATCAGAGGACCGTTCTCTTCTCACATCAGACTGTGCCCAGTGACTAAGTCAGACAGGGGTGTAAATGCTCAGCCATTTCTGCCTCAACTCTGATACACAGTATTCATTGCAGAGTTCCTTGTGAGATTGGCAGAAGCTTTGTGGGGCCTGCATGTCAGTTCAGTTTCTCCCCCTGCTCAATCATGCATTTTCCTCCTTCCTTTCACAGGGTAATCCTTAATAAATACCTTGAACTGTAACTTCTATTGCAGAATGTGCTTCTTGAAAGTACAACCTATCACAAGGGTGATTTTTGAGACACTACTATGTGTTGTTATTTTTGCATGTTTTCTTTCTCCATTTCAAAAATATAAGCAGGCCTTGCCTTGGGGCCATTTGTGCTCTTTCAAGACAATCCCCTTTTCTGGCTAAAATTCATGATGGCAATATGCTTGGACTTTCCAAGGGTCTAGATGGAGAGAGGGGCTGAAGGGCAAGTAGCTGACCTTGGGAAAACAGTATTACTCTGGACTGCATCAATGGTTTGGGGTTCTGTGTTCTGCATGCTGCAAGATCTGCCCATGATATATTTACAACACCCCAACAAGACCTCAGGAGAGACAAGCAGAATTTTGCAACTCAGAGAGGCTGGACTCTAGAAATTGTAGTATTAACCCCAGCAAAATTACTGGGCCTGGAGGACCTCTTCAAAGAAATATGCAGGCTTGGACCATGAACAGGTCAACATGATAGGAGCTGAGAATCGAATTGAATTTAAACCTTAAAAAGTGAAGTAATGTGATATTACCTTAAAAAGTGAAGTAATGTGATATATCTTGTATATCCTAGTTATGAGTGAAATTTAATATACTGTATTTATATCCCTTTAAATTATTTTCTGAAGATATAAATTCAATGATTTTGAGAACGTCAAGAATAAAAATGTTCAGTCACTCATTGATTTAGCAAATACATGTTAAGCACCTATTATATCCCTGGCATTCTGTTGACACACAGTGATACAAAATTGAACAAAGTAGATAAGGTCAGCAGAGAGTCTGCTGCCACTTTTTCCTCTGCTGCTATCACTGTCACAGGGCCAGACAACTGACCTAACAGGAAGTTGATAGGGCCTTCGGGGATTGAAGGGGTCAATGTGGCCTCATGCCACCTCCTGAGAGACTCTCATTCATTTCAACACAGATAGAACACCTCAGAGGCTTCTCTTGCTGCCCTTATATGCACTCAGCTTTCTCTAACAGAAGGAACATGCTCAACACATGTGCAGGGCAGGCTGGAGGTGCTGGTGTGTGGGAGTGTTATGGAGCTGTAGGTGGGGTGTGAAATCCATGTCTCTGGGAGCAGCACTCAACCATTGGAGACAGGAGTTGGCGGGTAAACACCCTTGCTTGCCCAAGAGTGGAAAAACTCAGAGATCTGCTCTCTACTGCCTCTCAGAGACTCCCAGTTTGATTCAGCTACAGTTGCCCACAGCAATAATGGGCTCATTAATGCAATCTGACGTGGCTTCCTTCCCTTCCCTGTCTCATTTTCCCACTCCTGTTGTGATGATTCAAATCAACTATTACCTCCCAAACCAACTATTTGCACTTAAGTCCTTATTTTGGTGTCTGCTTTCTGGGGAAACTAAAGTAATATTCCTACCACTTTCAGACATGCTTCAGCTTGGGGAAAAGAGGCACCATGTACACCTCAACATCCGGCATACAAAAGGCTCCATCTCTGGGTAAAAAATTGACAAATGCATATGCTTTTAGAGGAGCTGGGCTCTAAGCATTCTGATTAACATATGGCTGAAAACAGCAGGCAAATAATGTGCTCTGTCTTTCTACTTAAGCCCATTTAGTACAAGTTTTGTGTTATTCCTTCTTCCACCAGCACCAAGTATAATCTCAAGCACCAAGTAAATGCTCAAATGATACAACCAGATTCCTTCCCCCAGGGAAGCAGTCTAAGAACTGCAATCTTCCTAACTCACATTTTTAGTTATTATTTTAGAGCCTGAAGGAATGGTCTGTGTAGTACCTTGAGTTAAGGCATTAAATGCCTCCATGAACCTGAGAATTTCCATGGAAAAGTTTCTAAACTGAGATGATCGAAAAAAGTCTGAAGCAGAAGTCAGCAAACATTTTCTGTAAAGGGCCAGATTTTAAATATATTAGGCTTTGCGACCAGATAGTCCCTGTTGCTACTACTCATCTCTGCCATTGTAGTGGAAAAATGGCCAGAGACAATATCTAAATGAATGATTGAGTTGCAATAAAACTTTATTTACAGAAACAGGTGGTAGGATGAATTTAGCCCATGGGACTTAGTTTTTTGACTCCCAGCCTAAGGCAGTGTTGTCTAATAGGAATTTCTACAGAATGAAATATTTTATAATCTGAGCTATCCAATATCTACTGATGTGTGGCCAGTGTTACTGAGAATTGAAAACAAAAAAAAACTCCTTATTTAATTTACGTTTAAATAGGCACACATGGCTAGTGACTACCATATTGGACACTGTATGGTATTGTTTTGCCAATCTTGGCACATCCCTGACCACTTAATCATGCTTTTGTCAGCATTTCTGCCCCAACTGCTTATTCATTGGGAAACACAATGCTGGAAACAATGAAAATGAGTACAACATATGCTCTATGTTCCAGGTGAACCTGACAGACTCCCTTTTGCTTTTGGTGTGGATGGCTGAGCATAATACATATGGAACAGACAAGCCATTATTTCTCCCTGGGCATGCCAAGGTGTGAGAAAAGCTCTTAGGGACCTAGTTCATGGGCTGCAGTGTTCCTGCCAGTAATTCTGACATCTTCAGGTGGTCCTGGGTACTAGTGGAAGTCTCATTAAGGTTAGGCTTAAGTTTCCTTTCTCAGTGGGCATTTTCACTTTACTAGCACCATCATCTTCAAAATTCTGACTTTTTACTGGTTGACGACTCAATTCTAGCAGGCTGAGTTTCAAACCCCTCCTTTTCCATTTTAAAGTTTGCTTTTCAAAACCAGCCTAACGGGGATCATTTCAGTGTGTGATGAAGTAGGCACTTATTAAGTAATAAACCTGTGGATTTATGCTTATGGGTTACCAGAAGCAACTTCGCCACAATCCTGTGAAATCTTGCTCACAGTTCATTGAGCTCTGACTGAATCTTGAATTATAGCTGATACTCCAAACAGAAAGTAACATTTGTCACATCCTATAACTGTATGTTCATCAGCTTTGGAAAACCATGGATTAAGAAATTCACTCTGCGGGATCTGAAGTAACCCCCTCGATCCTGGATCACAAAGTTCTAAGGTGACACTGTATTTTAAGAGTAATTCATATGCAGGAAATTGTACATACCATAACACAATGTATCTTCACAACCTTGAGGAAGCCATGGAACCATCACTTGGATCATCCCCATTAAGGTGGGAAGCACCAAACTTACTTCTGACAGTATAGGTCAGGGTGTTTTTTCCTGTCATTCTACTTCACATAAATAGAATCAAATATGTATACTCTATATGTAGATTCCTTTATGAGACTTATCCAATCCCTTTTACTATATATAGTTATAAATTGTTCATTCTTATTAATGTCAGGTATTCCACTGTATGAATGTTCCACAACTTATTTATCTGTTCAACTCTAGATGGACACTCGTGTGGTTTCTACTTTGGAGCAACTAAAAATGAGATTCTGTGAACATTCTGGTACATGTTTTTTGTGCGCATGTGCAGCGTCTTTTGGGTATGTACCTAGAATGGACATTGCTGGGTCACCAGGTATGCATATACCCACTTTAAGAGACCCTGCCAGGTAACGTTCTAAAACTTTTGAACCACTTCACACTCCCACCTACAATGTATGGAAATTCCAGTTGCTCTGCATCCTCACCAACACATCTTATTTTGCACTTTAACCATTAGTTAAGATGTGACACCTTATTGTGGTTTTAATTTTTATTTCCTTAGTGACAGACAAAGTTGAGCACATTTTCATGTCTTTATCAGCCATTTAGATTTTTTTTTGTCTACTTAAGACTTTTGCCCAATTTTCTATAGGATTGACTTCTTTTCCTTATTTAATTTTTGAATTTAGCTTTTGGATGTATAATATAGCCATAAGTTCAAAACTAAAATTATTTTAAAAGATATTGCAAAATATATCACTTCCACCTTTATCCCACATTCAGCTAGGTCTCACTCCTCCTTTTCTCATGAGGGACAATTCTTTATTAGTTTTAAAAGTTAGTTTATTAATTTTATTATTTATCCATTTTCTATTTTTTTTCAGAACTCCTCTATGGAGATATCCCTATTTAAATGTTTAACAAGTTTTCCATGGAAATTAGTAGAAATTCTTAACAATTATCCCATTTTGAACAACCCAGGAGATGTGTTCGTTCTTTCTTTCTTTGTTTTTTTTTTTTTTTTTGCACTGCTAATGCTACGGAAACAGCAGTTGAGATGATAGCTGTTATGTACGGTAATAAGACAAGAGCCATAATTTGCAAACGATTCCAGACAGAACGTGCCCATGTTATCTAATGCAGCTGTTTTGTCAGGACTAAATAATTCAGTCTATTAAACAGAAAGCTTAAAAACCACATATCTAAGTTTAAGTCAGTCAGTTTATCCTCTAAGTTGTAAATCCTCTAAACAGAAAGATTCATTGGTGTTGTAGGACTTACATAAGCAAGAAGGTATGATTTGCTGCAGAAGTGCTGACTTAAATGATATGGAGCTCTTGACTCCCCAATTCCTCAGCTACTCACTGATAGTAAGTTGGACACTTAGGGAGGTGCATGAACTCTTTTGAGCCACCTGGGTAACATTGCCACGCAGAAAATTAACGTAAAAGAAGATTGCTTTCTCTATAAATGTTGCTTTTTGCAAGCTTGTTTAAGTGCCAAAGTTCCACTTTGAGGCAGAGTCTGGATAACTTACTTATGAAACTTTGAAAGTCTGTATGAGCACTGTGTTGCAACAGTGATATGTCAAACTTCAGAGAAAAAGGCTTATGCATTCTAGAAGAGTCAATTTACCAAAGGTAAGACATTCTCAAAAGTAGCATGCATCCCCCATATATCAAGAACCTAGGGTAGAAAGTAGAGAGGTGGTTGTCAGGGATTGGAGGAAGAAGCAAACGTGGAATTGTTAATGGGTACAGAGTTTCAGTTTGGGAAGTTGAAAAGGTTCTGGAAATGGATAGTGGTTATGGTTGCACAACAATGTGATTATACTTAAATATTACTTAACTGTACATGTAAAAATGGTTAAGATGGTGAATTTATATTATGTATATTTTGCCACAATAAAAAAAATTAAGGTAGTTTCAGTTCTGATAGGCAATTACAGAAAAGTCATTTTAACTTTTGTTTTAATTACTCATATCTGTAACTGTAAAATTTTCCTTCCTATGAATCATTCTCCAGATAATACCATTTTGAATCTTAACTACATCTGATGCAAGTAGAATAGTTATTGTTTGGGAGTTTAAGAATAATTTTGATGTAATTGTTATTTCACTGTCAATATGATATCGCTATATTTCCTATGAAGATCCACAATTATTTTTCTTCTGTCAGAGATCTGAACACTTGATTAAAAGACAAAAGTTTTCTAAAAATATAAAGAATATATTTATTTCCTGTCTTTAAAATAAGTAGCTTATATATAAGCCACTTATGGTTATAGGTGATCACATGTATACATTTCAGACCAATAAAAAATAACTTACCAACAAAATTGTCTTGATTGCCCTGCAGCCATGGTAGACATATGGGAAAATTCTTACACTTACGTCTGATAAGAAGAACCTCAGGTATGGGGTACATACTTGGGGAATATTGGCTGGACTTGGGAGTTTAGGTTCTACCATGGAATATGTTTAGATTCATACATATTTTGCTATGAAGAGCCTCCAAACACCCTTTATCACTCCCCAGGAGGAAAAAAAATCACTCTTGAGTCAGAAAAGCAACTGAATATAGATGTCATCATGTGGTTTCAATGCCAACAGATGTAATACATAAATGACAGAATGCCAATGACTAAAGCCAGGTGCCGTACAACAGAAGTAACCATCTCTTAGCAACTATTTAGGCAGCTGAGCTATGTGCCAAGAATCTTGGGGTATTTTTGATAGCATTTAAAATAAAGAACCCTCACTGATTTCAGTGAAAACTCAATTCTGAAGACTACACTTTCAGGGATCATTTCTATAGTTCGTTTGAAAACTCAATTCTGATAATTATTGTACTTATTTAGATTTAGAACATATCATGTATCTATTACATATTAATAAATAATTATGTAATCAATGAATTATATAATAAACATATTAACAAATATTATTTGCATCCACTAAAAAACTCTTTAGTTATATATAAAATTATATAATAAATGGTATTAGGCCATTCTTGCATTGCTATAAAGAAACACCTGACACTGGATAATTTATAAGAAAAGAGGTTTAATTGGTTCATGGTTTGGTTTTGCAGGCTATACAGGAAGCACAGCACCAGCATTTGCTTCTGGGGAAGCCTCAGGAAGCTTCCAATAATGGCAGAAGGCAACCAGGGAGCAGGCACATCACATGGCCAAAGTAGGAGCAAGAGAGAAAGAGTGTGTAGGGGGAGGTGCCACACACTTTTAAAAGACCAGATTTTGCAAGAACTCACTACTGCAAAGACAGCAACAAAGCAAGAGGGATTCAACCCCATGACCCAGATACCTCCCACCAGGCCACACATCCAGCACTGAAGATTATATTTCAATGTAAGATGGGGGGGGGTACAAATATCCAGACTATATTATTAATGTTATAATTATAAAACTTTTAGCACACTTCTTAGTTTTCAAACTGTAAGTCAAATCACAAATTTATTTTTACTTTGACTCCCTATTTTAAATGAGACACTCTGTTAGGCTAAGCTGCACCTAAAATTTGTGGGTCCCAGAGAAAGTTATAAATCAAGTTGGTAGAGAAACAATGCATGTCCATCTTTCCACCTTGAGCAGTAAAGGAAGAGCCGGTCTCTAATCTGTCCCACTGCTTTTCACCTTATTCCTGTTCCACCAGGGGCTACATACATTAGGCATATGAATACTCAGCCCACACATCCAAACATTATACTCCATCCACCTACTCCCATGCCAACAGCCGCCACTTAGCAAATCCTCAGAACTAGGGGTACACATACCAGTAACAATCACTTTCAAACTAAAATAAAGGCACATAAATGTCTTGGACACTCAAATAAGGTTAGAATCATTTGGGAAGGCCCTGAGTTTCAAATAAATCTCTCACTCCAATTGGTAAAAGACCAAAGCAGTCCCTCAAAAGTACTGGAACCAAGGCAGGATCTCTTCTTCTTTTATTCTAACAACAATGGTACTGTTAGCCTGCTACGTACAATGAAAAATGTAAGAAAAGCAGCAATGGCAACAACAACAACAAAGATTCCAGCTCTCCTACAGCTTGCAATTTAATTGATGGAACAAGTTTCTCATAAGAAGGAGCACAACTCTTAGATATATCTCACAAGGAACTTAAAAATCAGTTTTATAAGCTTAAGGCAACCTTTTTCAACATATAGAAACAGGTCTTCCTTTTAGAAAAATACGGGCAAGTGGCTTCTTTTTGGAAACTTTCCTAACGCCCACACCCCTTCACTGCAACCCCAATAATCCAGCAGTTAGGTATCCTCTCACCAGAGCTTCCAAAGCACCTGTGCGTGCTTCTATCCAGTGCATCATCTCATGTTAATGTCATGTGTTTCTGACTCTTAGTCACATCAAAGGAGTAAGGGAAGGAATGAGGTCATTTCTGTGGTTGTATACCAGTGCCTAAGAGAGAATAAGTGAAGAAAATTTATCTTTGATTAGCCTCAGTAGTGAGCCATCAGTGCCCACCAATAATTCCTGTTCTGAAAGCCTCGCAATAAATCACTATTTTCTCATCTTTGAAAAAAAATAAATCTGTTACTTGAACATTTTTTACAGTTTATTTTTCAGCTTTTCTATCACTTTTGCCAACACTTTTGCAAGCACAGAACTTTACATTTTATCAGAGCAAGTCCCGGTGACAAGGAATATATTTAATTTTACCATTACATGAGCATATTTACATGCACCTGGAGGAAGTATCTGATACTATTTCTAAAGATTAAATAAGAGTGCCTCTTCACTCTTGAATCTAGGTCACACCCACTGGTATACTGAAGTCAATTCATGGAGTTCCACTGTTTTGGAAGGCATTTAATATTCTTTTTGGTTTTCCTTACCTCCTACATTATTCCTTCCCCATTAGTTCATCTGAAACAAGGACAGGATGTCCTTCAGTGGTATCTCCAGATCCACAGAAAAAAATAATTGAAAGATAATTATTTTAGAACAATAAATAAGGCAATCTACTCATTCAGTTAAAAAATAAATTTCTATTCTAGCATTTTCTAAAGAAGTTTTTTTGAAACACCACATTCAGGAAACAATGCTAGTACTTAAAAGGTGGAAGGAGGGAATATGATTAACCACATTCACAACCATTGAGCTTACTCAGTTTACAGGATTTATCAGAATTCCTCAAATGCTAATGTTTATTTTAAAACTTGGAGGGGGGCAGAACTGTAGGTTGCAGAATTTCCCAAACTTATCCCACAGAGAAATGTGTTTCATGAAATGTCCCCATGAAACAAGTGTTGTACTCAACACGCCTTGGGAAATGCTTCTGAATTCAACAACAAAAGTATTTGAAACATATACAGTGTATTGATCACTTACGGTAAGGGTCATTAAACTTTTTCTGTAAAGGGCCAGATAGTATATATTTCAGGCGTTATTATCCATATTATACAGTGTCTGTTACAACTACTCAATTTTGTATTTGAGGTGCAAAAGCAGACATAGACAATAGATAAACAAATCGTTCTACTATAAGGACACGTGCACACAAATGTTCATTGCAGCACTGTTTACAATAGCAAAGACCTGGAACCAACCCAAATGCCCATCGATGGTAGACTGGATAGGAAAAATGTGGCACATATACACTATGGAATATTATGCAGCCATCAAAAACGATGAGTTTGGGTCATTTGTAGGGACATGGATGAACATGGAAACCATCATTCTCAGCAAACTGACAGAAGAGCAGAAGATCAAACACCGCATGTTCTCACTCATAGGCGGGTGTTGAACAATGAGAACACATGGACACAGGGAGGGGAGCGCTACACATTGGGGTCAGTTGGGGGGAAATAGGGGAGGGACGGTGGGGGTGGGGAGCTGGGGAGAGATAACAAGGGGAGAAATGCCAAATGTAGGTGATGGGGAGGAAGGCAGCAAATCACACTGCCACGTGTGTTCCTATGCAACAATTTTGCATGTTCTTCACATGTACCCCAAAACCTAAAATGCAATAAAATAAATAAATGGGGAAAAAAAAGATAAGCAAATAGGGAATAGTTGTGTTCCAATAAAAAACTATTTGCATAAACAGGAAGTGGGCAGATTTGGCCCACAGGCCATAGTTTGCCAACCTCTGATCTATATTATAGTCAAATAAAAAAGAAAGATAGGAGTAGGAGGTAGGAAAGGAGAAGGGAAAACTATAGGAAAAAGGGACAAATATACAGACACATAGGGAGAAATATGTTTTTAAAAGGGAAAAACAGAGTGTTATAGAATGATATACCCATGAAATGATTACAGATATATACATGCACATGCATGTGCGCACACACACACACTACATATCTACAGAGAACACCAGTAAAAAGTATAATAGACAGAAGTAAAAGCACAGGTGAACATATTGGTACAGGATTAGGTTGGAGAGACAGAGGTTGGTAGAGACATGTTAATGATTTTGCTTTCTCCTATAGGAAGTATTGAAATGTTTTAAGTGAAGGAGAGACATGATCATATCTGAATTTCTGAAAGATCCAAAAGATCACTTTGGCTATAATAAACAATTTGAGATTGAAATAGTGGATCAGGGCTCTAGACAGGTCTTTAAGCATGTTTATCTCTGTAGAAAAATGAAAAAAATAGAGAGGTACATGTAGCAACATGTAGGTTAAAAGGAGAAAGATACTTATTTTTAAATACTGGTAGAAGAGAGCCAGTAGAAGGATTAAAGATACAGGAATTAAAATAATCTTTAGAGTAAGATGGATATTATTCTTGTTCAGAGAAATGAAGTGGATTCACCAGAAATGGGATTTTCTTCCAGTCACCCAAGATAAACCTTTAAAAATCAAGAAAAACAACTCATAATTTAAACTATTAGAATGAAAATAATGTAATTACCAAAACTGTTCACATTAACATAGTATGATCCATGCCCTCTCGAGACTCCCCTTGACCTGGGATATCACAATAGAGTTCAGAATCACTAAAAATTTAAGTTTTGAGATGTTTGAATCTGAAATAAAAGCTGAACATCAGTGTTTTATGTTTAAAAGTTATTTTAATAGGTTTCGTTTGTAAATAATGCTAATTTTTCCCTGTTGGAAATTTCTGAAGCATATTACTGGTTGTTGTTGTTTTCATTATAGTTTACAAATTGATCATTGTTGAGTAGCAGGATAATGATAAAAGAGAGAATAGGACTGGGAGTGGGAAGGGCTCAATGACAGATCTGGCTCTGGTGCTAATTAATTGCAGGACTTTGCCTGAGTCATTTCATCTTTCCAGCCTTACTTTCCTCATCTACAAAACAAGGATAATCAGGTCTACCGTACTTTTCTCACAGGGCATATATTGTGAAGATCAAACGTGTTCATGCATATGAAAGCCCTTTTACTCATACAAAATACTATATAAAGTACTTGGATGAAAAGACAGGAAACCTCTGCGAGGAATGTGGCTCCATCCCTTTCCAGGCATGTAGTTTGCGCAGGCTCCTTAACACTTCTATTCCTCAGTCCCTCACCTGCTTAATGGGGATAATGTTCTCTAGCTCCTGAAATTTTTATTCAGATTGAATTAGCTGTGAATAAAAGGTGAGAGTATACCTGTCAGCTGTGCCTTGATTTGACATTTATTCTGCCTATGAGTTTCATTCTCTTATTTTCAACCTGGGGGAGATGAGTTTACCTGGATCGTTTAACATTAGATAGGATTCAGACTCTCATGTGTTAAAGTCTTTTGCAGCTTTGCTATTTGACTGATTGTCCCCAGGCCAGCAGCAGCAGCAGCAGCACTTGGGAGCTTATTAGGAATGCAGAATTTCAGGCCCCAATCCAGACTTACAGAATTAAAATATGCATTTTAACAAGATCCACAGGTGCTGTGTACACAATTAATTTTGGAAATCATGGTTTAACAAACTATCCAATTGTTAGAAGGGAGTTCAAAGACAGCAATGTATACACATACTGAAATCTTTGATGCTATTTCCTCCTGTTCATTTTCCTTTGTCTTCAGTCCCCCATCTCTGTTTTACTATGAAAATGAAATGACTTAAAAAAGAGAAAAATAGAGCGCTAAGCTGAACACACTTCAAGTGTTTTTGTGAAGTGGTTTTATACTAGGGCAACAATTTGCTCTTGTGCCTTCCTATTGTCAACCATTAGATTTCTCTGCCTTGAATAGCACTGTCAAGTTGGGGCCTTCTTATCCTCCCTACCCATCTATTCTTTAACTTGCCGCCACCATTAAAGGCACTATCAAAATGCACTGTGATAAGGAGAGTGTCCAAGTTCCTGCTCATTAACAAGCAAGGAAACTACAGGTCTACAGGCTTTTCTGATGGTTTTTCAGAGGTGAAGGTGAAATGTAGAAAAATATTTAAGCAATTCGTTTATAACTTTTTAATAGGCATTTACAGGTATGCCATATTTTTAAAAGTAGGCAGAGAATAAATTAGAGTCTGTTTCAATGAATTTTAATAACAAACCACATTGCCTGATTCTACCATAGGCAAAAGTTTTATTGTTTTGGCTTTTGATTTTACATTTTTTATTTTAAGTCTTCCATTAGAAGACTGAGATAACTTGTTACTGTGGACACTAGTGATATTTCAGCAATGAAGAGTTTACAAGTTGCTGATGAAGGTAAGTTAAGTCCACCTTACTTCAGCCCAACATCTATAGCCTTATACTAAATATAAAGAGAGGCATTTTGTCAGTGCTCCAAAGGAGAGTGATTTACAAGTTATCTAAAGTAAGTTAGCTTCTTCTGTGAGTGAAAAAAAAAAAAAAATACGTCATGTGAATGAACATACAGGGAAGTTCTTCTGTGCTGAAAAAAAAATATGCCATGTGAATGAATATACAGGGGAGTTATCAGGGGAGTGTTTCCAAATGAAGACTGTAATTTTTTTAATTACTCTATTTCCTTCATTAAAATTATCCCTTTGAAATGGCAAATGGTCCTTTAAACACAGCATCTAAGATTTTTATTTATGGAAAACCAGATGTTAGTTTAGTTTGACTTAAATGTCTTTAGGGGTAGCTATGATTTTAGCAGCAGTATATATTGCATTTATACGGAGGGCCTTACACACAACATTTAAAGATTTGTGTGTCCCTTGGAGATACAGGTGAGGGAATTGTTGCTTTTTACTTCGTGCTAACAGGCCCAATTTTTCAATTTGTAATTAAATGGCCCATGGGCATCTTGAGAGATTGCTGGAACTGGTGCTATTCAAGCAAACTTTGAGGGAGTTACAGCAAATAAAGGCTAAGGAGATGATCACCTGAGAAATTAGGATGATTAAATAGTCACACCTACCAGGGCTCTTGGAATACAGTTAGCAGCGATTGTAAGCATTTTGTTTAGACATTGCTAAATAAAATCAAGGTTGAATAACAGAGTCTACAGTTATGGTCTGGCTAGAAACTTTAGAAAAGGAAATATATGAATGAATTTTTACAAACTGGCCAAAAAGCAGGGGGAAAAATAAAATTTCAAACAAGAAGGCAAGCATGACATATATGACATTACCTTGGATATTATGTGTGTGTTTCACATCCCAAGTTAGATCGTGGTCTTATTCTAGGTATAGGTATATTCTCTTCGCAAGAGTCCAGGATTATAGCAAAATAAACCCATGGATCATCCTTAAGGTTTACAGTTTGCTAACCTTTTAACTTCTGGCTGTTGGGAGGAAAAACCTAAATGAATAAGACTCCTTTGTGCTTTATACTATTTGAAAAGAATAAGAAGAAAATGAAAAGGAAACAGGGAGATATTAAAGACTGTGTTCTTAAAGAAAAGGAAGGAAAGAATGAAGGATGGATGGAATGTATGTAGGAAGGCAGGGAGACAGGCAACTTGAATGATCTGATGTGGTTCATTAAAAATCCATCCCGTATCTTCTATAGTATTCTATAGCATTTTGTATTCTTATTATAAAAATAATGCACTAATATTGCTCTGTTTTAAAATATAGATAAACAAAGCATAAAAAAAGTTTTAACTTTATCACCTAAGGCGAGAACCACCACTGTTAACATTATCCATTGTTTTTTTTTTTAGAAAGAAAGAAAAAAATGGAGAGAAAGAAAGAAATAAAAGAATGAAAGAGAGAAAGAAAGAGGAAGAGAAAGAGGGAGAGAGAACGGAAGTCTTGCTTTATTGCCCAGGCTAGAATGCAGCCTAAAAATGGGTATTAAAAACCTCTTTTATGCCAATAATTGTGCTTAACAAAGGAGACAGGAAGGAATAAGGGAGGAAAACAACAAACAAGCAGCCAACCAATATTTCATTTAAACCTGTGAAATGCTATGCAATTACTGAGGAGTGATTTACTTCCAATTATGCAGTCACTTTTAGAGTAGGTGTGATGTGGTACTGAGAAGAATGTATGTTTTGTGGATTTGGGGTGGAGAGTTCTGTAAATGTTTATTAAGTTTACTTGTTCCAGGTCTGAGTTCAAATCCTGGATATCCTTGTTAATTTTCTGTCTCATTGATCTGTCTAATATTGACAATGTGATGCATTTGGTTGGTAAATCTTCCTCCATCCCTTTGTTTTGAGTCTTTGTGTATCCTTGCATGTGAGATGGGTCTGGATGCAGCATACCGATGGGTTTTGGCTTTTTATCCAATTTGCCTGTCTGTGTCTTTTGATTGGGGCATTTAGTTGATTTAAATTTAGGATTAATATTAATATATGTGAGTTTAATACTGCCATTTAATGCTAGCTGTCTGTTTTGCCCATTAGCTGATGTAGATTCTTTATTATGTTGATGCTCTTTACCTTTTGGTATATTTTTGGAATGGCTGATACTGGTTGTTCCTTTCTTTTTTTATTTTATTTTTTTTTTTATTTTTTTTTCCCCATTTATTTATTTTATTGTATTTTAGGTTTTGGGGTACATGTGAAGAACATGCAAAATTGTTGCATAGGTACACACATGGCAGTGTGATTTGCTGCCTTCCTCCCCATCACCTACATCTGGCATTTCTCCCCCCGCTATCCCCCCCCCAGCTCCCCACCCCCCACTGTCCCTCCCCTATTTCCCCCCAACTGACCCCAGTGTGTAGTGCTCCCCTCCCTTTGTCCATGTGCTCTCATCGTTCAACACACGCCTATGAGTGAGAACATGCGGTGTTTGATCTTCTGCTCCTCTGTCAGTTTGCTGAGAATGATGGTTTCCAGGTTCATCCATGTCCCCACAAAGGACATGGATGAACCTGGAACAGATTGGGAAAAAATTTTTGCAGTTTACCCATCTGACAAAGGGCTGATATCCAAAATTTACAAAGAACTAAAGCAGATTTACAAGAAAAAAACTAACAAGCCCATTCAAAAGTGGGCAAAGGATATGAACAGACACTTTACAAAAGAAGACATACGTGAGGCCAACAAACATGAAAAAATGCTCATCATCACTGGTCATAAGAGAAATGCAAATCAAAACTACATTGAGATACCATCTCACGCCGGTATGAATGGCGAACATTAAAAAATCTGGAGACAGCAGATGCTGGAGAGGATGTGGAGAAGTAGGAACACTTTTACACTGTTGGTGGGAGTGTAAATTAGTTCAACCATTGTGGAAGACAGTGTGGCGATTCCTCAAGGACATAGAAATAGAAATTCCATTTGACCCAGCAATCCCATTACTGGGTATATATCCAAAGGATTCCAAATCGTTCTACTATAAGGACACGTGTACACGAATGTTCATTGCAGCACTGTTTACAATAGCAAGGACCTGGAACCAACCCAAATGCCCATCGACGATAGACTGGATAGGGAAAATGTGGCACATATACACCATGGAATATTATGCAGCCATCAAAAACGATGAGTTTGGGTCCTTTGTGGTTGTTCCTTTCTATGTGTGGTGCTTCTTTCAGAAGCACTTGTAAAGCAGGCCTGGTGGTGATGAAATCTTGGAGTACTTGCTTGCTCACAAAGGATTTTATTTTTCCTTCACTTATGAAGCTTAGTTTGGCTGGATATGAAATTCTGGGTTGAAAGTTCTTTTCTTTAAAGATGTTGAATATTGGCCCCCACTCTCTTCTGGCTTGTAGGGTTTCTGCTGAGAGATCTGCTGTGAGTCTGACAGGCTTCCTTTTGTGGGTAACCTGACCTTTCTCTCTGGTTGTCCTTAGCATTTTCTCCTTCATTTCAACCCTGGTGAATCTGACGATTATGTGCCTTGGGGTTGCTCTTCTTGAGGAATTATCTTTGTGGTGTTCTCTGTATTACCTGGAGTTGAATATTGTCCTGCCTTGCTAGGTTGGGAAAGTTTTCCTGGATAATATCCTGAAGAATATTTTCCAGCTTGGATTCATTCTCTTCGTCACATTCAGGTACACCTATCAAACATAGATTAGGTCTTTTCACATAGTCCCATATTTCTTGGAGACTTTGCTCATTCCTTTTTACCTTTTTTCTCTAATCTTCTCTTCTCGTTTTATTTCATTGAGTTGGTCTTCGACCTCTGATATCCTTTCTTCTACTTGGTCAATTCAACTGTTAAAACTTGTGCATACTTTGCGAAGTTCTCATATTTTGTTTTTCAGCTCCATTAATTCACTTATATTCCTCTCTAAATTGTCTATTCTCATTAGCATTTCGTCAAACCTTTTTTCAAGGTTCTTAGTTTCTTTGCATTGGGTTAGAACATGTTCTTTTAGCTCACAGAAGTTTCTTATTATCCACCTTCTGAAACCTGATTCTGACAATTCATCACACTCATTCTCCATCAGGCCTTGTTCCCTTGCTGATGAGGAGCTGCAATCCCCTGAAGGAGGAGAGGCATTCTGATTTTGGATGTTTTCAGCCTTTTTGCACTGGTTTCTTCCCATCTTTGTGGATTTATCTACCTGTCGTCTTTGTAATTGCTGACTTTCAGATTGGGTCTCCGAGTGGACGTCCAGCTTGTTGGTGGTGATGTTATTTCTGTTTCTCTCTTTTCCTTTGGCAGACGCCCCTCTCCCACAGAGCTGGACCTTCCTGGGTTCAGCTGTGCTTGCTGTGAAACTCTCAACCATCAGCGTTTCCAATTGCTGTTTTTTTGTGAGGGTGGGACCAGCCGAGCCCGATCACCTGGCTCCCCAACTCAGAGCCCCCTTTTTTTCTTTTCCTAATTGAGTTGTCAATTCTCTCCCAGGTGCCCCAGTCACCTGCCAAAAAGGTGCCGAGATCTATGCAATTTACCATGTGCGACCTCACTGGCTGAAACAGTGGCGCTGAGATTCGTGGCACTTTTCTGCCCAGGAATCTCCCAGTCTGGCTCCCTGCTTCAGACCCCTTTTCAATCAGCTGAATGGGTGACTCTGCCTTCCTGGAGCTCCAAACGGCAACTAAAAGGGCACCCGGTCCCGCATATTCTGCAATGAGAACTGCCGTGCTGGGATGCCGGCAAAACAGCCGCGCTGGCCAAAAGAGTCATGCTGGCGACCCATGGGGCTCCTCCACTAGGAATCTCCTGGTCTGTGGGCAACAAAAATTCGTCTGGAAGTCTGGCATCCACTCAGTCCCTGCACCTTCACTGGGAGATGCAATCCTGAGCTGCTGCTAAACGGCCATCTTGGATCTCTCTCCTATCCATTGTTTTTTAAAGTTCATAAACACAATAAAAAATGTTCTGCAATGTAACAAATTATCTTAATGATATATGGGAAAGGTCTCCTTTATCACTGAACATTATTTTATAAGTATATATTTTAAAAATTGAATAGTATTCCCTTTACGAATTTGTAAGACTTTTTAAATCTACTCCTATTTGGGAATGTTTATATTATTTCTAATTTTTTAGTGCTTAGAAACAGGGCTGATATCAACATTGCTGTACCTCAGTGGTTCTCAACCAGGATTGATTTTTGTCCACCAGGAGATGTCTGACAATATCTGGACAGATTTTTGATCTCCAGATATTTCAGTATAATAATGGATGGGGGGTGGGAGGAGATGCCACTGTCATCTAGTGAGTAGAAAAGTCTATTTCACAAAATTATTGAAACCTACATGAGATCACTGACTGTGCTCACGAAATCAAAATATTTTCACTATAAACCATAACATTGTTTTTATATACTAAGTATTGCTCAAAGTTTTGTTGAAAATTTTTAAGCAGGAATATGTGAGAGTTTTCATAGGTGACATTTTGAACAAAAAGAATGACTTAGCAAAGGCGAATATTCCAAATATTCTTTATCAAAAATGATCTCTCAAAAATATTAATTTCTCAAAAAGGAGTCATTTTCTCACCTATCTTTAATACCTTGCCTTTACCTTCAAGAAATAGATACAATCTGATTAAGTAAATACTTGTTATTTTTGCCTTATATCTTGTTTCCTTGGTCAAACTTGAGGTTTCTCGACTTAAGAACTGATTTCTAACTCATTGATACCATGCTCTATATGTGTTTCCTGTTCCATCATTTTCTTTATTTTTTCTTTTTTATGCTTTCTTTCAGTTTATTTTGCTATTATATTTCTAATTTTTTGAGATGTATGTTTAGTTCATCAATATTCTTTTTTATAATATTTAAATTTAAGACTATACCTTTTCATCTAAATATTCATTAGCTTCACCTAGCTTGTATTTAAACTGTTTACATTATTTCCTTCAACAGATTTCATAAACTCTAGTATCAAAACTTTGAAGCTGATTTTTAAAATTGACACAATATGTAGTGAATTTTTAAGAAATGTTTTATTTGTGTTTGCTAAGAGTAAGTACTCTGTAGATATTGGGCACGAGTTGTATACATATATATCCATTAGGTAAAGTTTGCTAATCACAGTTAGATCTTCCCCATTCTTGGTGTTCATTTGTAATTTTTCACCATGATTATGTATTTGTATATTCTGTTGCCACTGATTTTTGTCTCATTTGTTTTGAATCTATATTATTTGGTGCATATGAATTTCTTTTTATACCTTTCTCATGAAAACATGGTATATAATGATATGACATTTTTAGTGAAAAATGTCTTTTTTTTAAAAAAAAAGCCTATTTTATGTAATATTAATACATATAGATGGGTTTTCTTGAATTAGCTATTTGTAAGCTAATTTATTTCTTATTTTCAGATTTTCTTTAACCTTATGTTTTATATGAATTTATTAAATACAGCATATAGTTGAATTTGGTTGTTTTTCAGTCTGATGATCTTTGCCTTTTAAGCAGAGCAGTTAATATATATATATATAACTTGATGTAAATTTTGGTAGCTAAGATTAGATATATATCTACATTTTAGGACTTTATAATTTTCCCACTGATTTTTAATTTTTGTTTTTCTCCTTTCTTATCTTCTTTCTGAAGCGGGGCTATTAACATCTTTATCTCTTCTTATTTTTTCATTAACTCACTTGAAAATGACAGTCTGTTTCTATTCTTTGTTACTCTAGAAATTATAATAATATGCCAGATTTATCAAATTATGAATTTAATACTTCTAAATTCCTTCTGGAAAATCTAAATACTATAAAACAGCTTAATCCCATTAACACCCTTCCTAATACACATTGCTTACCTACATTTTAATTCTAATTTTTAATAACATTAAATACATACATAATTATTATAACTTTACATTTAGTCACTGTTCATTTAGATTTATCACTTATACAATTGTCCTTATTTTTGTATCTCAGAACTTCTGTCTGAGATTACGTTCTTTCCCTCTGAAGTAACTTTCTTAAAGTTTTTCAAAGAAATCAGGAGCTACTATTGGTAAACTGTCCCATATTTGTTTGTTTCTTTCATTGTTTTGGTCCGAAATGTCTTCATTTTGACCTCATTCTTTATAGTTATTTTCCCTTGATACAATTTTAGGTTAAAAGTTATTTTATTTTAACACACTGAAAATCTCATTCCACTATCTCTTTCCTCTGTGTTTTCTCTATAGAAGTCATTCTGTTATGTCTTTGAAGGTCTTTTGCTATGTTGCTCTTAGTATTTTTCCTTTGTCTTTAGTGTCCTTTGTCTTTAGTGCATTTCCACTCTGATGTGTCTAATTACAGATTCTAGTATTTATCCTGTGAGGAATTCATCAATCTTCTCAAATCTATAGAATGATGTCTTTACTCTGTTCTGAAAATTTTTCAGTCTTTATACCTTCAAATATTGCTCCTGCCACATTCTTTTCCTTCTCTCTTCTTGCCATTGTGATTACATGTACATTATATCTTCAAACACAGCCTTGCATGCCCCTTACCCTCTCTTTCATATTTTATACCTAAATAGAAAATTTATACTGAAAAGATTCCATATAATGTATTCTGAATTAGCTACAATTTACTAATTTTCTCTTAGGTCATGTCTGCTGGTAAACTCATTCATGACATTCTTAAGTTTGATTACATTATTTTTCTTTTCTAGTAGTCGGGCTTGATTATTTTTTAAATGGGATAGATTTTTTAAAAAATATGTTCCCTGTTGATATTTTCAAACATATTTTTTAATATAATAATCACAGTGAAGCTTTTGTTTATGACTAAAATGGAGTAATCAAAGTCATTTAATTATTGGACACAATGATAAAGACAGGACGCAGGAGGGCAGGGTCCCTGGTGAAGGCCCACCCTCAAGCCCGGACCCACAGCCTTACATGAGGACAGGCATTCCTCTTTTCATGCCCAATTTTTGCCTTTTGGCCACGCCTCCCTATTCTGTGCCCATATAAACTCCAAGCTTCACAAGCAGAAGAGCAAGAAGAGTGGCAGAGGAGCACGGCAGAGGAGAGAAGAGAAGGAACATCTTAACACTGAGAGGAGTTCGGCTGGGTACAGACAGTCAGAGAGTACATGGGCCAAGGGATGGCCGAACTCCAGGAGAAAACCATCTTCCCACTCAATCCCCCTTCAAGCTCCTCATCCATTTTGCCGAGAGCCACCTCCATTGCTCAATAAAATTCCCCGCATTCACCATCCTTCAAGTCCATGTGACCTGAGTCTTCCTGGACTCCGGACAAGGACCCAGGAACCAAGAGGACAGGGCGTAAAAGGTTGTCACCCTGACTCTCCACTGAGATGGCTAACACTTAGCCATCTGTGAACAGCAACTGCTAAAAGAGCATTACTTGTAACACACCCCTAGACACTACCCTGGGGCTGGAGCCCAAAAGCACTCACCCCAGCTCATGCACCTGTCCATCTACATCCCCTCCCTCCCATAAGGCAGCCAAGCAAACGAGCCATACCCTTGTCACAAATCCTGCGAGGGGGTGAGGGAACTCTTCGATCTCAAAAATATATGAAACAACAGGTTTCAGACATTGTAAAACAGAAAGCATAGTAACGTGATCTCTAAGAGAAGAGAAATAAATGAGGTAGTCCAAATTCACTGTCTGGAGTGAACTTCATGGACCCAGTGCAGGGAGGGAGAACTCAAACAGAGCTTGTATTCTCCCTGAGTTGAAGAGACAGACTAAAAAATCAGAAGAGGTCAAGATAGCTAGAATTTGCAGGGTAGAGTAACAGAGAGAAGAGCACTGGAAAGGAGAGAGCTCCAGAGATCTAAAGAGCACATCCTTCCAGTCTCCATTTAATAACTGGTTAGTACATGTATATGAGGAACTACCCAAGGTTAGGGAAAGAACCATATAAGAAGCAAATGGGTGAAACAATCCCCAGAGCTCACAAAGGGCCTGAAACAGTTTATGTGCCCACCACTGGTGTGGAAAAACTTATTATTTCCCAGCACATTAGGTAGAGGACTCAAGATAACCCTAGTAACTTAGTACCAAAAAAAAAAACTTAGTCCCAGACTCAACATTATACTGGTTCTAACACAGCTTAAAAATAAACCTTAGAAGAATCACACTCTTTTGAAACAATTTACCTGTGTTCCAGAAAAAAAAAAAAAAAAAAAAACTTAAGAATATTTCTAAGCATACAAAAATATCCAGTTCCCTTAAAAATATTTCTAACCATACAAAAATATCCAGTTCCCAAGAAGGTAATCATAACATCTGGCATGCAGTAAAAAACCACTAGGCATGCAAAGAATCAGAAAAACTTGGCTGATACTGTGCAGAAAAATCAATTAATAGAAACAAAAGCAGAAATGACACAGATGATGGGATGAGTAGACAAGGGCATTAAAATGGTTAAATTAGCCATATTCCATATATTTAAGTAAAGAGAGAAAGCATTAGCGTATGAAGGAGAGTAATGAAATATATTTTCTAAAAATCAAAACTGAACAAACAGATACTTCAAAAAAAAAAAAACTGAGATGAAAAGTACACTGAATGGAATTAATAGCAGATTTATGCACTTACTGCCAAAGAAAAGATTTGTGATCCTAAAAAAAAACAAAAGAAACTATCCAAAACTAAACGCAGAGAGGAAAAACACAGAAAAAAAAAATAAAACATTGGTGAGCTATAGACAACTGCAAGTAGCCAGATATATGTCTAATTAGAGTCCCCAAAGGATAGAGAAAGGGGTTCGAGAAACATTTTTTAAAGTAATGGCAAAATTGTTTCAAGTTTGTTTTAGAAAGGAAACTATAAGCCATAGACCCAAGAATCTCAATCAGAGACAAAAGGGACAAGAAATATAGAAACACTAAGCTACATCATAATCAAATTGTTCAAAACACGAAATAGAGATAAAATTTTGAAAGTAGCAAGGGACAAAAGACCCATTATTTACAGATGAACAAAGAATGATGAGATTTCTCATAAAAACAGTGCAAGCCAGAAGATAGTGGAGCCATGTATTTAAAAGACTAAAAGAGAAACAAAAAGTCAACAGTTGTGGGGGTGGAATGAGGAAAACAGGCTGACTCTTATCCTGAGGGTTCCAATTCAGTACAGAAAGAACATCTAGTATCATTTTCAATTAAGAGGGACACCAAAGTTTGTTTTCTTGTCCCCTTTTCCTTATTTATTTGTTAAAAGTTCAAGTTAGACTATACTGATAAATACTTAGAACAATGGAAAATTCATTACTCTGTTTATCTCTCTGGATTCCCATATTCCCTTAGAGTTTTTGTGTGGCAATTTTGTATTCTTTTGACAGTACTTTTGTGTATTTCATTCCTTTTCAGTGGGAGGATGGTCTAACCTAGCATCTCCACATTCTGGCAAAGGAATCAGTAACTTTCATGGTCAATCTCCATTTCATTACATAGTATTTTAAACATTTTAGCATTTAAAGCCCATAGATTATAAAATTACTGATATTCATAATATCAAAAAACAAAATTGACTATACCACAAAAAGCACAAAATATGGAAA
This sequence comes from Cebus imitator, assembly GCF_001604975.1. Classification (NCBI taxonomy): domain Eukaryota; kingdom Metazoa; phylum Chordata; class Mammalia; order Primates; family Cebidae; genus Cebus; species Cebus imitator. The sequence continues at coordinate 2,755,380 of NW_016107597.1, forward strand.
ACAAAGTAATATAGGTGCACTCTTCATTCCTTTGTAATATAGAACTACATTCTACATTGTCCATCAAGGACCTCATCTACTGTGTGTGGGTAAGACAGTCTGAATGTGAAAAGGGCACGCTATTGATCATAAAATTAAAACTTCATAAAGCTTAATTTACTCCTCATTTTATGTTAAAAAATAAACTTTAATATAGTTTATTCTAATTTCCATGGATCGTATTACTGAAAATTGAACCACTTGAAATTGTTTTTGAAGTCAAAAGTGGTTAAATATTGGCAATCACATGGGGTTCAACTTAATCCTATTTCAAAGGCCAATGATATAATCAAAAGAGCATAAAGTTGGGAAGCAAAACTTTGATCTCACCTTTTAGGTATCCTTGGAGTTTTGAGATAATAATTTGCATCTCTAAAACTCTGGAATATTGGGAGATTTAAACAATAGGACTTTCTTAAAATGTTTACCAAATTCTGGGACAGCAGGAAATTGGTAGAGCACAATGGTTAAGATGGTTATCCTAAGAATCAGCCAACTGTGAGATCAAACCCTGATACTATTGTGTACTAGATGTGTCACTTTGAGAAAATTCCATAAACGCTCTGTATCTCAGTTTCCTCATCCATAAAACAGAAATACTAAAAATACGTACACCTTAGTGTTGCAATAAAGATTTAATCATATGCTTATAAAATGCTTAGAAAAGTGCCTAGCACATGGTAAGCAAATAGGTATTCACTTTTTATTATAGTAGAAATTCATTTAAAAATTGGCAGCTTTCCTTTGCCTTGTTCAAGTGGACACAATCAAGAAATACAAACAGGAGCAAAACTAATGAACTAGAATCCAACAACATTACTGTAAAGAGCAGACATCTGGAACCCCAATCATGATAGGCTAAACATTCATACTTATAAGAAGGCAAAAGAATATAATGGTAACAATTATGTGTGAATGTAGGAAATGGTCATGCAGAAGAGTAGAAGCCACCCTAAACATCTTCACTTGCATCAGGGAGAAAGTCAAACAGCTGCTTTAGTTACTTAGAATTTTTTCAGTAATACTCTTCACTTTGCCAATATAGAAATATGGTGCACTGAATTGTTGAAATCCTCTGTTCTTTCTCCACATGGCTTCCGCTCCAAGGAAAATGTAGCATAAGGAGCTCACAGCTAGAGTTACTATCAAAAGCTAGGCAAGCAGAGAAATATTTATGCCACTATAGCATGCTACAATTATGGAACCCAATAGCACCCTTAGGCCAAATGTTAAATCCTACAGTTTGAAATGTTTCCCCCAACTTTGTCTTAGACCACACAGATTTTGTAGTTTCATAACCTCTCTCAGAGGTTCCCAGACTTTCTTGATTCATGGTGCCCTTCGTTTTTTCAATGTTTTCATGGTTCCCTGGGTCAAAAGAAATGCCTAATAGTTCTGTTTCTTAGGTAAAATCATAACTACTTGATAAGTATTTTAAATCCTAACAATTTAGCTATTTGAAAAATAGTAGTCATAAATTTTTTTTAAATTATTTTCACAATTACTTACCAATGGGATAGTTATGTCTGTTGGTCACTGCGCAGATTCTCAAACTTTGGAATCAGACTGGACACTGTTACTTTCATTTCCTGTTTCACACTGATTTTTGCACAGAAGCTGCTTTTCATCACGACTGCCAGAAGGCCAGCTTTGCAAAAAATATGACATCATCAAAATGAATGTAACTCACCCTGTGTCTCACAGATGTCACTGAGTTTTCCTTGAAATTTTAAATTATCCCATGGTGCTTCTGCCAGTTTGCTGTGGTACTCAAAGACGCCTTAGCACACAGTTTGGGGACCAGGGATTCATATCATTTCCTATACATTTGAGGCTATTTGAAATAGTTATCCATTAGGTACAGACTGTTTTGTATGGTTCTATCACTTTCCACCTTTCAGGGCGTTTTTATTAAGAAGAAGGCTGTATGATGACATTTGTTTAAGTAAATGTGAAGAGCTACATCATCATCATAAAATATTTATTGAGATTTCATTGCATGTAAAGGGAATTGAGGGAGGAAAGAATAATTATATAATCCTCAAGACGCTTAGTGTGTTTGGCTACATGGTTTATACATATCTGATCAGAATGTTATTTCTTCATTGAACTTTTTAAATATCTCCCCTGTATTTCTGATATATAGTCTTTCACACTTTGGGTTCTTTTCCTTATTCCTGCTAATCCCTTATCTCTTTCTTATAGCATTATCTTTGACTCCCTGTTTCCCATCCTCAAGTATAATAATCTCACCACCACCCTAATAAGCTCTGATTCCCAACTCCATATCTTTACCCATGCATGGTGTTTTCTGTCCCATGGAATAAATTTCTCCCCATACTTCACTATCAAACTTTAATTCATTCCTCTATTCCACCTCAAATATTTTTCTTAATGAAATTTTTCTCTATCCTTACTCTGATCACTCTTCCTTTTTCAGGAAAAATTACACATCATCCCCTATCTCATCTCATAATATTCAGTAGGTATGCCTATGTTACTCTCAGCATTCTATAGGAGAAGAATTAGCAGCATGGAGGAATGGATGGATGGATAGATAGAGAGACAGAGAGAGAGAGATAAACAGACAATCATACATGGGATTTCTGAAAGGGATTTTACTTTTCACGATTATCAAGGGGAGTTGTTTAAAGAGTCTCTATGGAGCAGTTATTTCTGTGTCTCATACTGAAGCTTGAAGCCTGAAGAAAAGTCACTCAAAAGATATTGGGGGAGGACATTAGGGGAAACAAGAGCAAACTGGAATCTGAAAAGCCGAGCTAGAACTGGTGGGAACTTACCAGAGCTTAGGTGGATCTCTCACCACCTCAGTCTTCCAAGTTCCACAACAAGAGTGTCCTGCAGGAAAAGCTGGTGTCCAGAATCATAAAGCTAAACATTCATCTGGCCAGTGAGAGAAGCTGAAGGAGAATCTGGAAAGGCTCTCGGTCCAGCTGGTACCCCACACCAACCCTGAAAGCTCACAGAAAAGCTTATGTGATTGCTTCGTATGGGTTTTATGTGCTTCACTGACTTTTAAAGCATGAAATGAAGTTGGTAGCTGCTGTAATTCTACCCTTCCAAATCTCACAGAATATGTCTCTTGTGGCCCACACTAACCTGGACCTATGTAGAGAAGGAAATTCTGGGAAACATAGTTCCAACTTGGCTAAGGCAACAAACATAAGTCCACCACAGCCTTTAAGAGCACTTGTTCCACTGTCAGTTGTTTAGGTGCCAGCCTTTGACACAAGAATATGTACTCCTTAAAAGCATGGACCACATCTTACTCATAATGATATAGACAGGAGGCAGGGAAATACTAGGTAGAAAAGGGCGAGGTCCCTGGTGAGGGTTCCACCCTAAAGCCTGGAACTGTGATCCTAAATGAGAACTTGACTTCCCCATTTTCCCACCTGAATGTTGCCTTTTGGCCCACCATGCCCCCTATTCTGTGCCTGTAAAACCCCAAGTTCCACTGGCAGAGCAGCAGAGTGGTGCAGCACAGTAGGACAGCACACAGAAGAGAGAAGCAGCTGAATGTCAAGAGAAGAAGCAGCAGCTGGACATTGGAAACTATGGTTGGAGAGGAGTTTGGATAGGAACTCTGGACAGTTCAGAGAAGAAGCAGCTGGACATCAGAGACTATGGTTGAAGAGAAGTTCGGTCCTAAATGAGAGTCCATCCCCAGCCTAACTCCAGAGGAGAACGTCCTTCTCATTCTCCCTTTCCAGCTCCCCATTCTGCTGAGAGCCACTTCCACCATTCAACAAAATCTCCTCATTCACCATCCTTCAAGTGCATGTGACCTCATTCCTCTTGAGCACTGGACAGGAACCTGGATACAGGTGTAAAAGGCTGTTGCACTGACTCTCCACTGAGCTGTTTAACATTTATGCCATCCACAGATAGCAAAGCTAAAAGAGCACACTGTAACACATGCCCTCTAGGGGGTCCAGAAGTTGCAGGCAACTGTTGGACCCAGTACAGGGTTCATTCCTTCCGTCACCCAAAGGTACTCGCCCCCGCCCCTGTACCAGCTCACCTGCGTGCTCTCCCTCCCGCAAGGTGTTTGAGTGCTGCAGGCTGAGTAAGCAAGCCACCCCTTCACAAGTCTTGTAAAGGGATCAAGGGAACTATCCCATCTCAATAATATACTCCCACTGCTGGATACAAAATCTGACACTTAATAAGGACTCACAGATGTTTGCCAAATGGATGAATGAACAAACAAATGAAGGAATGAATGGAAAAAATGATTAACGCCACTAGTACACTCTTAGTACTAAATATTTGTTCATACAACAAGGTAATAAGCAGAAAGAATCTCCTGGGTTTTTTTTCCAAAGGCAAAAACTTAAACATATTTTATATAGCATAACCCCCTTAGGATGACGTGAAACTATTTAAACCTATCAAAATTTTATCATGTATATAGAACTTTCAAATGTACCAAATGTGTTTATAAAAGGTATCTAATTTGATGACTTATTACTTAGATAAATATAACAGAGTCATCGCGTTTCTGGACAAGCATGAAAGCAAAAATATTTTCTTTTTTTAATTATACTTTAAGTTCTGGGAACATGTGCAGATCTTGCAGGGTTGTTACATAGGTATATATATGCCACGGTGGTTTGCTGCCTCCATCCTCCCGTCACCTACGTTAGGTATTTCTCCTAATGTTATCCCTCCCCAAAAATATTTTCGAATGAGATTCAAATAAATTATAAAAATAAAAATTAATGTTGACATTATATACCAATTTTTCATGCAATTTCTTTACATTTATATAAATTATATTCCAGAACACACTATCAGAGAACTGAAAACAAATATTGCCATAATGTCTTTGTTTTCATTTCCATTTATCACAACTTGCTCTAAAATTAAATCAATCCTACGTCCTCTGTTTCAGCTCTGTTTGGCCCATTTTAAGCCTCAAAGGATCACTATCACGATTATCCCATAATTTTCAGTCTCCAAAGGCATCATTATCTATAACCTATACCTACCTGTAATCACAACATTAACAACTTACAGTAGGAGAGAGCCCCAACTCTATATAGAACGTCATCCTTCATAGAGAAGCTTTAAGAATACGCATCCAAAGTAAACTTATTCTAATCCTTCTTTTCATGGAAGCAGACTTGACAGCCTTCTTGGCACAATTATGGTCACAAATAGTCCTCAGAATATATGTAACCTTTTACTTTTCCTGTATGTTATTAATTTCCTACAAAACAAAAATTAAACAATGACAAAACACTTGATTGTTCACACTTGTCAAATGTGAACAATTATGGCAATTATATGAGAAAATTTAATTTTACTCTGAACAGACTAACCATATCCTTGGTAAACATGGTTTCATTTCTATATGAAATCATGGAATCGTTCTTTATTCATCTAAAAGCCTGTTGGATTACCCTTTATTTCACTATCCTAGTGACGTTACAAACCCTGTTTTATTTTTAAATTGGTGAGTCAATTCTTATAAAGCCTGAACACTTTTTTAAAAAAATCTTTACAAGTAAACTCATCTTCTAAAAGTTTTGGCTCTGAGTCTTTAAATAACAAGAGGAAACTAAAATTTAATAAATGACAACTATGGCATGCACATAGGCTATAAGGCAGTCATTCTTATTCTCATTTATAGGTGAGAACATTTAGGATCATAAATGTTAAATACCTCCTTAAGACTGAACAGCTAATAAATTACAAAGCCATCGTTTTAACTCAGGATTATAACCAGTTAAAATGAAAAAGCTTGTATTCCCTTGATTATGTCCCAATCTGCCATTACTATACAAGAATGTAAGGATTCAAGATGAATGTTAGAGAGACATATCAATTTCTTGCCAGGCATTTTGCATTAACCTTAGACACAGTCGTCATTTATTCATTATATGATTAAACAAATATTTATTGAGTTCCTACTATGTACCAGTCACTGCTCAAGATGCTAAAGACATAGTGATGAACAAGACAAAGACCTTATTAAGCTTCCATTCTTGTGGGAAAAACAGATGTAAGCAGATAAATGAAATTGGTGTTGGGTAACTAAAGAGAAATATCACAAATTTAAAGGGTAAAGGGCAAAAGTGTGTGGGGTCAAATCAGGGTTCAGAAATAAGAATGAGCTATGGAGTTGCCTATAAATATTAATATAATTCCAGCAATTAATCTTCTCTCATTATAGAGAACTAAAAGTATTCCAAATAATGTTCTCATCTGTGCTCAATTGCTTTATAAACATAAATTATTTGGGGTTACTATAAAATAATCATTGAGAAAGACTAGAAAAGAGCAAGATTTTAGAGTAATAATAATAGTAAGTCTTTCAAGAACCGCATTGACCTGACAGTATTCTCCCTCTAGTATCAACTTGGATCATATTTAAGTGTAGGAACTCTGGCCTTCCCAGTTTAGAGATCATCACTCCAACTTTACAACTGTCTTTTCCATTGATCCTGTCCTAAAATATGATTCCCACTAAAAATAATTTTAAGACACTTTCTACTTTTGTTTCAAATGACAGACTCCTACAAAGTCAGACATATTTTTTCTTTTCCTTTTTTCTGTCCTTAACAGTCTTAATATTAACACACAGAATCATATGAATTAAACATTATTTTCATCATGAGTGGGTTTAAAAAGGATCAACAAGAGAAAAAAATGTAACGCTGACACTGTGGTAGAAATGAGATTGAGGATAACTCCTATTTTAATGTTGTTTACCAAGAAGGCGATACAGCAAAGTGATCAGAACTCGAATGTGTTCTAGAGTCAAATTACCTGTGTTCAAATCCCAGATCTCTTGGTAATTTGCTAAAAGATGGAGGCAAATTACTAGACTTTTGGGTTTCTCACAGGTGAATGGGTATCATGATCGCACATGCCTCATATGTTCATTCTAGAAACTGAATAAGATAAAAATGTGGTATTTTTAGTGCAGCACCAGGCACTTAAAAACACACTCCAGGTATTTATTATGGGATATTATTTTCACTATTTATAAATAGGTAGGTTTAAGGACAAAAGATATATTTCCCACTTCATCTGGAAGATTTTTTGTATATTTCAAGGCACATCTTTAACATCACCTTTCCTGTCAAGTTTTTCATGGTCCCCCAGGTACTATTTTCTTGTTCTCCCATAGCATTTTATTCCTAATTCTATGTTAGAATCGTAATGTGGTGCAGGCAACTCTCTTTCCAATTGTCTTAAGTGAAACTTCCTGAACACAAACCCTAAGTAATTCAGGTGCCACTGATTTACTTCAAAAGTACTCCCAGGAGAAACTGGACAGGGGAATCGGGACAGCAGGAAAGAGAAAGCCAAAGGTGTGATTTTACGTAAAGACCCACACTCTCAGCCTGATCCCATGGAGAACTCTGGAGCATATATTACACCTCAGAGTTTGTACATTACACCTACAAGGTGAGGAAGCTGAGCTTTCATACTGCCCCATCTGTCAGTCATTGGCTAAGGGGATGAGGTAGCGCAACAACTCCCAGGCATTCCAACACTCTGCAGGAAATGCTTTGAAGAAGGTCATAGGTGAGAGTCATTAAAGATAATGCACAAAGAATATGGGCCATGGGGACACACAAGTAAAGGAGGGGAGGGAGAATCTGGGTGTAGCACCAACAGTGTCTGACACATAGTGCTTTCTTAAGGAACCCCTATTATTTTAATGGCCTTATCTCCAGCTCCCCTACACAGCCCTAGTACTTCTGGTTCCTGGCTCAATGCCGAGAGGAGTTGGCCTTGGAAGTGCCTTGTTTTAGTAAATAGCATGAAAACTTAGAGAGGTAACCAGAGTTCCTCTGGTCTCAGCCTGGAACAATGTTGACATGCCCTGAAGGGGCCTTTCATGGCTAACATCCCTTCTGCTGCTGCCTGGAGTTGTTGCCAGAGAGTACAACAATCCTTGGGCAGATACTTTGCCACTCCTCCTGCCCCACTCCAGTATCTTTTCAACCTCTATGGTTGACTTCATGGTGCTGGCTGCCTCTTACGATCTACTACATACACAGCGTTATAAATCTGACTTCCTTCAGACTCTGCTAACTACAGACACCTAGAGGGACACTTGTCTATACTCCTGTTTGAAAACTCACTACCCAATGCTTCTGCCTAAATCATAATCTCCATTCCACTCTAGTGGTTCCATTCAGGAAGAAGAAATTGCCTTTGTCCCTTACAATTAAAAATTTAAAAGCTCTGTCTCCTTCTCTAATGTTCCTGTCATTCCACATGGAGTTGCATCAACAATATATCAGAGTATCAAAATCTTTCACGCGTGCCTTTTGTTTCACAGTTGGAATCTGTCTCAGACTATTCTTATTGTAAGAAAACATTCCAGAATTGAAAAACTTCTGTTTAAAATGCATCAGTATTTATATGTAGCATATCTATATTTTAATGAAATTGTGTATAATATGCAGGATTCAATGACATTTTCCGATCATATCATCATTCTTTATTATAAAATTAGAGACTCTCTCTCATAGTATATAAGAAAGGATCTGTTAGAATTGTTTTTACTTTTATAAATTTAAGGGATATAAGTGCAGTTTTACAAAGATATATGATGGAAATGTATTATGTAATTTTAAAATGCTAAAAGCAGAAGTCTTATATGAAACTGTTGCTTGAATCTAGAATCCATAGTCACAACTGAGTACCCATGGATAATTTGATAGATTTAGATAGATAAATGGATAGGCGGTTTTTATAATTTCTCTTTTTCTCCTTTGTCCATCATTTATTATAAAATATTTATGAGCCCCTACTATTGTGTGAGGCCCTGGGAATGAAACATGATAACGAAACCAGAACTGCCCTTAAGGCATTGCAATCTAGTATGAAAGACAAACATGAAAAGTAATGATTATAATACAATGATAAAAGTGCTATTTTTATAAAACAAGGGCAAGAGATAAGAGCACAAAATGTTGGCAACAACTAACTTTGTCTTGAATTTTACACCGTGGTCTGTTCAATTAGTGAACTAATGACTAACCCTGACTCAGCTCAGCCCACCCAGACTGTTAGATTCTTCTTTCCTGCAACTCCCTTAGAATTCATCACATAATCCTATGTTTCTTTATTTGCCTTCTCCCTAACCAGACTCTGAACTTCTTGAATATAGGACTTTGCCTAATCATCTTTGTATTCAAAGCATCAATTTTAATTTTTGGCACATTGTTGGTCTTCAATAAATGTTTGTTAAGTGAATAAATGAATAAATGAGTGAGCTAAACCATGGATGGAGAAGGAAGAATTTCACTGAAGTCTTTATGTAGAAATTTTTATTTAAGCTACTCTGGATTGCATATTGTCCAGCTAAACTTCTGGAACTCCAAGTGAGGTTGAGAGGAGAGCCTGATGTCATGGGTTGGCCCTAACTTTGTTTTCTTTTTGTAAGCACCAGAGGGCAGATTGGAAAAACCTGTCTCTATACACCATGCTAAAACTCTTTAGTGGCAGACAAGAGCTGAATGTTTCAAAACAACTTACAAGATATACTAGAAAGAACTGGATATTTCCTCTATCAAGAAAATGGGCTTGTAAATGCTTGTTGTGTCCAATTCTGGTAATGTTCAGTTTTTAAAAATAATCAAGAAGGTTATTTGCCATCCCTACAGTGTCATTAGATAACTGCTGCCTCAGCCTTTTGCAAGCAATTATGGTGAGCTTTAAAACCAAGTAGCAATGCCAGGGTGCAATTCTCCTGATTTCTCTTTTGCAGCTTTACTTCTTTTCTTAGTAATTTTGAATCCATTTTTATGTGATTCTTGATGGGCTTTCTAAAGATTATTTGAGAATAAGAGTGTTCTATTGCTGACTTTCAGATAATCAAATATTTTTCTCTTTTTTGAAATAGAGTCTGAAAATTCTCTAATAACTTAAGCATCGCATCATAGGGGTTAGCTACACAGATAATCATCCTATCCTGCTAAGTTTGATGAACTATATTTTCCCCAAAGTCCTCTTTATTCTGTTCTAGAAAAGTGTTCGTTTGGAAGACAGATGCCTTCCTGAAATTTTTCCTTAATGATTCTAAAGGGAAAATTTAGGTTGAAAACTGCCAGATAACTCTTCTTTCTTTTTCCTCCAAAATAATCAAGATGTGAGTTCCAAAAGTCTGGGAGCTCAAGGCTCTCAACTGGAGACAAAACCTGTCGTGTTCATTTGTAAAAAATAACTCCTTGGCAAGGTGTTTTGTCCCAGAAAGTCATTCCTGATAGACCCATGCTGTACAATATCAAATGAAAAATTCAGCTAGCTTGTCCTGTTTCCATTCTCCCTTCACTTCTCAGTCCTTCATCCCCTTCTCTCTTTATCTGTTATCTTGAGCACTATCATTTGACCCAGTTGCCCTTTCCTGCTTCTGAGCTCACTTTCTGTGAAGAAGCGTGTTTGACTTTCTTCAGTTCTTGTTTTGCAGAAGAACTCAAAAATATTCAAAAGAAACAATAGTCTAACTTTCCTAAGAAGCTAAATTTGATCATTCACCTGGTGAAAGTGACCTGCTGTGAGTGTATTCCGAGCTGCTAGGGCATATCCTATAAAAGAGAGTTCAAAGTTACTAGAAAAATAAGGAAAAATCATAAACTTATACCGATAGACTGAGTTATTTAGGAGCAGTTGGTGATCACACGGGGCATTAAAATGCAATTAGCACCTGTCTTCTAAACATCTGCAAAACGTGAACTGAAATGTGTATTTCAGAATCTGTAAAATGGCCTGGTGCTTTTTTTTGAAGAGAAACATGATCATACATATCGAAAATAATTTATTCTGTGGCAATATTCTTTATTGATGTTTTCACTAGAAGCATACATAGCATACAACATGTTTTACTAAAAGAGACTTAAGGGATTATTTAAACATATTGTAGTCTAAGAAGATCATAGTATTATTTAACAATAGCAAAGGCCAGATCAAGGCAACTGGAGCTACGTAGGACTCAGGACTCTTGATTTCTATTCCATGTTCTTCTCACTTTAAGAATTGAGTCAATGAATTTGCTTGCTATTGGCTAAATCTGGGGTTTTTACACTGAGATCAGTGGAAGGGGTTTGTAGATCTTCTGTAATTTCAAGTCAATTTCAGGACGTGTGCATTTTCCTCTGGAAGGAACATAGTTTTCAAAAGACATAGTGGGGCAAAGTGGCTCAAGCCTGTAATCCCAGCACTTTGGGAGGCCAAGGCAGGCAGATCACCTGAGATCAGGAGTTCGAGATCAGCCTGACCAACATGGTGTAACCCTGTCTCTACTAAAAATACAAAATTAGCCAAGCGTGGTGGGGCATGCCTTGTAAACCCAGCTACTCAGGAGGCTGAGACAGGAGAATTGTTTAAACCGGGGAGGCAGAGGTTGCAGTTAGTCAAAATTGCAC
>NW_016107597.1:2766967-2771743 GCF_001604975.1 Cebus imitator
CAGCCCCCTTCAAATGAGGTATAAAAACTTTTTATACTAAATAAATTAAAGTAAATAAATGTTTGCTTTGTTGTAATAAAAAAATCATGGATAAATGTTTTGAACACTCTGTCCTCATTACTTCCCTCAGCTATCCACGTATGAAGCAGGTCTAGATTCGGTTCTTCTTATTAACCTTCATTTTAAATACCACAGAGCAGTCATTCAAGAAGAAGGCAAAAGACCAGGGACTTTTAAAAAAAAGAAATGCTACACATTCTGATGTTACATAATTAATGTGTTAAGAGGTTGTCTTTCTTTTACGTACTCCACCTACATATGTGGTTTCTATGTCCTCACCTATTGCCCCACTCACCTTCACCAACTTCTTACTGTAATGCCAAAAGTATAAATTATAAGTGTACTATATCATAAGGCAGCTCTCTTAGGTGACTAATGACCTGTTGGCAAAAATCTTGATAAAGATTTTGCTGTTTGCTATTTTTTATTTCTCCATCTAAATTCCCTCACTATATGTTGTTCATTCTTGTAGCATGATTGCTTTTTTGACAATGTTCTTTTCTCAGCTAATACAACACTATTCTCACTTCTGTTGCTCTGACTCCTATTTCTTCTCCCATCTGTTGACTCCAAATATCTTTAGTTCTTGACTGTCCTCCAACAATCTTCAGTTCTTGACTGTCCTCATGTACATAATATGTATATACATTCCCTCAAGGATTTCATCCATTCATCCTTTCCTCTCCATTGAGGAATCCCAAATGAGCCTCTCCAGCCTCTTTCCTTCCGTCTTATATTTCCAACTCATCAGATTTAAGGCCAGTTTATTATAGATTCCTCCATCAAACATAGTCCATCTTCATGTATCTTCAAAAGAAATGAATCTCTTGTTTACAAACAAAATCTCCCTTCTTACATTCCATGTGTCTGGCAATAGCACCAATTTTTCATCATCTCCAAATCAAGACATTCAAACTACTTTTTGACGTTGTATTCCTTTTCACTGACAGTATCCAAGAACTATCCAAATAACACTGTATTCCCCACTAGAAATCTTCTGCTTTCATTTTTAGTCAACAATTTTTTAAAGAATCTACTAGGTGCCAGATGATTTGGTAGGTGTCTTAGGGGGAACGAAAATGAACAAAACTCTGTTTTAGCCCTCTAAGAAATTACTATCTAACAAGGAATATGAAGCATGTTCACACATAGCTGCAATACAAGGCCTTAATAGCACTGGCAGGTCCACCCTTGGCTTCAGTCATGCATCAATTATGCCTTCCCCCTATTGAATTTTGCCCAAATTCATACCCATCTGTAGAGTTTATTTTAGACTTTCTGTTTTGTGCATGTTAATTTTTTTATTTATTTTTACTTTTCTACATGTGGTTCTTCCAACTTCATGACTTGTTTGTTTTTCCCTCTCTTCTGGACTTACATGTAGGCGGATACAGCTGCATAATCCTCTTAATCCGATGGAGGCTTTTTTTTTTTTTTGAGTTTTTACCTTTGGCAATTAGCATTAACCAGAGGATAACCTGGGCAATGCAGTTTCTACCCTGAAAGCTGATATCAACTAATGGGAGCTCCCTTTCTCGAGCTGTCTTTGCTTTTGAAAATCTGAGATCATTTACTACTTAGGGTGAGGCTGTGTTTTTCTCACTGGGTGAGGTCTGTTTTTTGCAGTTAGGATAAGAATGACCTTCTAAACCTTGTAAAGCACCTAAGTCACTTCTTAGTATCCTTCTCTTCTCATGTGGAACACTTTGACATGCTACAAGCTCTGACAAAGTAATCCTTAGGCCCAAATTAATAAAAAGGGCATGGCTGCACAATAAACAAATACTGGGTCCATAGTTTTGTAGCCAGGTGCAAGAAGGAAAACTGCCAAAACCTTAGCACCCGTGTCTATTGATTTCCTACATTTTCAACATCCATATCCTACTTCACATATTTTAAATGAGCCCTGGGCTCCCCTGAAACTCTTATGCTACTACCATAAATATTTTATACAGCCTCCCAACCTCTGTGTCATCTGCTATGTCACACAATTGAGTGGAGAGGGGACAACAAATTGCTCATGCCTAATTTTGGGGCTTTTGCCAATTTCAGGTTCGCAAGGGAAAAGGCTGCCATAGCAAAAACCTATCCTTAAAACCAGATATATTTGATTGTATTTCTTCTACCATTAATCCATGAAAGCATCATTTTCACATTTTGTTTTTAAAACAAGAAATCCATTTTATTTAACTCCTCTAAGATCTTACAAGAAACAAGGTGTTGAAACATGATTTTGTCTATTTGTAGGCTAAGAATATTTATAAATCATTTATAAAGAAAGAAGAAAAAAGAGGTAATGGAGTCACAGCCACATTCTTGGTTAAATCTTATTTTCTAACCTGAAAGATTATCCAATTAGCTAATGAAACAAAGGTGGAAAATTTAATTGTCTGCCTTTAAAAGTACTCCTTCTGATCTTTGTGTATGTGTATGTATATGTGCTGCTGCCTGATTTGCAATTTTACATTTTATATACTGAGAAATCTTGCTTTCCAATTCTCTGTTTAGAAAACAGAATTCAACATCCCTTCAGATATTCATCCCTGTAACTCTGAGGCGAGGTGGGGTGGGCATGGATGGGTCACTGAGAATTATAAGGGTATAGTGACATCTACAGGCAGCATAGATACTGTTAAATAAGATGTGGTTACTAACAGCTGAGGAATGGACGAACAGACCTCTCTGCTTTAGGTTTAAATATGTCTTGCTCACAGAAACCAACAGGAAAGGTTGGACCAATTAAGCTGGAACAAATGACACAAAAGATCTTGCCAAAATTAAAATCCATGTAATAAATGGGGCTTTGTTTCACCTCGTTGATCTTCATTTTTGACATTGGAATAGCAGTGTGGCAGTTCATTTTGAAAATCTATATAAGTCATACATATATACTTGATGAAAGTGGTCACTTCAAATTAATGGAAATCACAGAGAAAAAATATGCCAATTAGAAATTCAGAAAGTCATTTTGGGCTTTCAGTGATAAAATGGTTCCAGAATAATACCTTTCTGGAGGTCTGATTCAGTATTTATTTTACAGCTTGGGCTAACATTATGTAAGAAGTTATTCCTGAATTTTCTTAATAGTAGGAGTGAGGAGAACAGTAACAGCAAGTGGATGGTGGATAATAACACATAATGAGAGCAGGCTCATTGGTGTCTGTGATGCTTAGTTTTATGTGTCAGCTTGACTGCGGTCAGGGATACCAAGATAGCTGAGAAGACATTATTTCTGGGTAAATCTGTGAGGGTATTTCTATAAGAGATTAGCATTTGAATCCATAGATTAAGAAAAGATCCACCCTTACCAATGTCAGCAGGCATCATCCAATCCCTTGAAAGCCTGCGTAGTACCAAAAGGCAGAGGAAGGGCAATTTGTCTCTTTTCTGGAGCTGAGATATCCATCTTCTCCTGCCCTTGGACATCAAAGTTCCAGGTGCTAGAGCCTTCAGACTCAGATTTATACCAGTGGGCCCCACCCCACATCCCTCCTGGAGCTGAATTTCACCACCTGTTTTCCTGCTTCTCCAGCTTGCTGGGGGCATAACTTGAGACTTTTCAGCCTCTCTAATTTTGTGAGCCAATTCCCTTAACAAATCATCTCTTTATCTATCTATCTATCTATCCATCTATCTAATTGATTCTGTTTCTCTGAGGAACCTCAACTAATACAGTTTTATTTTGCTATCAGAGTAAAAACAAAACAAATCAAAGAAAGAAAAAGATAAAATTTAAACTCCTGGTAGGTGATATTACGCTTTATACTTCATTGTATTTCTCATGGTGGCTAGACATAGTAAATAGTTGATCAATTAGGAAAAAATAAATAGGCTGTAAACCTGATTTTAAAAACTTTTTATTCTAATGTCTATTGATTTAGCAGAAAAGAATAAGAAGTTTAATCACAGTGGAGATTTGGCAGTCAAGCTGCTAAAACACCTTTATTAGTATCTACTACTGCCAAGTGCTATACAGATCTGCTTAAAGGTGGAAAAATCCAACTGCTTAATTAGTTCTTATTATCCCTTCATTTTTTTTTTCTACTGCATCTTTCTCCCTCCAATGTTTAACATGGAAAAAATCTGAGTTTCCGGGGGAACTGCTGAGATTACCTGAGTAGAGGAATTTTACCCATAGCCCAGTCAAGGTGTCTGGCTGCTTGATGAGTGTACCTCAACACCAAGAGGCTATAGGATGTTCTGCTACATGGGGGCCTCTTCTAATAAGGAAAAGCATAGTAGAAAGGTTTATTGAGGACTCCCAAAGGACCTACATGTGTGTCTAATTAGTAGCTCAGTGTGGCCACTGTCACACTCAGGGCATCTTCAGCCTGTCAGTATTACAGCAGCAGGAACAGATACATACAGGGCGAGGCTTTAAAGAAAGATGAGGAGGCCAGGTGCAGTGGCTCACACCTGTAATCCTGGCACTTTGGGAGGCTGAGGCAGGTGGATCACCTGAGGTCAGGAGCTCGAGACCAGCCTGACCAACATGGCAAAACCCCATCTCTACTAAAAAAATACAAACAAACAAACAAACAAACAAAAAACCTTAGCAGGGTGTGGTGGTGCATGTCTGTAATCCCATGTAATCCCAGCTACTTTGGAGGCTAAGGCAGGAGAATCACTCGAACCCAGGAGGCAGAGGTTGCAGTGAGCCAAGATCACACCATTGCACTCCAGCCTGGGAAACATGAGCGAAACTCCGTCTCAAAA
>NW_016107597.1:2771844-2773449 GCF_001604975.1 Cebus imitator
ACCCCACCTCGTATCCTCCAGCTCCAACATAATAACAGTCAGGGCAACCACTCAAGCATGACTTGAGGATAAGAAAAGAGATGTGATTAAAAACAACTTTGAAATTGAAGCTTTAATTTGAACTAAGTGTTAATAGCCAAAAGTGGCCACAAAGCTATGAAATCTTCACCAGATCATATTGCTAGACTGGAAAATAAAGATCTAACAGTCTGAGAGAAGACAGTAATGGGAAGCACTGCAGCCATTTCATCTTTAATCCCGAGAAGCTGAAACTTCTCAACAAACATGTATATTTTGGGTGGACACCTTCGGTCCACAGCAAGGATCTCTTGCCACATGGTGAAAACTGTTTACACAATGGGATAGAGAAGACAAGGACAGAAAATGGTTTTCCATTCCATACCAAGGTCAGAGCATTACAATTTCAAATATAAACAATTTTCATATCTCCACTGAATCTTGGTTGCCTGGTCATGATTAAGACCAAAGGAACTAAAAAACTGATTGCAAAGTCAGAGGCTCCACCCTTTGTCCCAATGCCAGAGACAGTTGATGCTGTTAATTCCTGAGTTTTTTGAGGACTTTCAAGGTAATTTAGCATGACTTGAAAGTAAAAATATATTCTTCAAAAAGATGTGTAACTGGCTGGCAGCCTAGAGCTCAATAGTATCAGACTTGAAGTTAATCAACATCACATTAGCGAACATAGAAAGTAGTAAATATAATGTAAAGTTAAGCCTAAATAGAAAGAATGGCTGCATCTGAAAATCCCTTGCCAAAAAAGTAGAATGAAAGAAAAAATAAACAAATTCACTATTATAACTGGAAATTTTAACAGCCTTCTATCAGTAACTAAGAGATCCAGAAGGCAGAAAATTAGTAAGGTTATGGTTGAACTCAATCAATAAATCCATGGGCTCTAATTGACATCTACAGAATAATTGATCCAACAACAGCAGAATACATATTCTCAAGCTCAAACGCAACAGTCCCCAATATAGACCATATTCTGGGCCACAAAATAACCCTTAACAAATTTAAAAAAATCAACATTATAGAAAGTATGTTGTTACACCACAGTGCTGTTATGCTACAATTAAAATATAAATCAGTAACAGAAAGGTAGCAGGGAAATCCCAAACTATTTAGAGATTAAATGACATACTTCTAAATAACACATGGGTCAAAGAAAATATCTCAAGAGACATTTAAAAATATTTTGAATTAAATGAAAATGAAAGTAAAACCTATCAAAACTGATGGGATGCAACAGAAGCAGTGCTTAGAGGAAAATGTACAGCATTGAATGCATTCATTAGAAAAGAAGAATAATCTAAAATCAATAATCTAAGCTTCTACCTCAGGAAACTAGAAAAAGAGGAGCAAATTAAATTCAAAGTAAGAATAAGAAAATAATACAATTCAGAGCAGAAATTTTTGAAATTACAACAGCAGAACAACAGAGAGAGCCAATGAAACCAAAAGCTTTTACTTTGAAACTGATAAACCTCTAGCCAGGTTAACCAAAGCACGTGCGCGCGCATGCGCGCACGCGCGCGCACACACACACACACACACACACACACACACACACACACACATATG
>NW_016107597.1:2774848-2805032 GCF_001604975.1 Cebus imitator
ATGTCTAAAGTAGTCTTCAGAACTGCAAACCATAATTAAGGATTTGGTAGCAGACTCATCTTCATTGTAACGAGCAAAGAGGATTGACCTTTGACTTGTGGCAACTCCCAGAATCTACCAAGATGTTTCTTACCTGTCTACCTTTGTTGTCCTATCCTCTAGGAAAGGCTTTCTTGCCTTTTTCTTTTTCCAAGATCAAGTGATACCTTCTCACTGAAAATTTTCCTAATCACCCCAAACAGTCTGAGTTATCTCCCTGTACCCACTTGTTCTTATACTTATTTGTGAGGACTAAGCTCTGCTTTTTTTCTTAATCTTGCCCAAATTCATATCTGGGGAGTCACGTTCTACAAACCATAAATTCTCATCAGAGGGGTTTCATTTAACCCTGTATATCATGACTTACTTTCCAATCTGACTCTGGCATAACAAGGAAGAAAATGACAACATTTTACCCCAAAACATGTTTCACCACTGTATCTTGAAATGGCCTTGCAAAGCAGTCACTTGTGGGGAAAAATCCAAATTCCATAGAGAATCTCCTTTCCCCTTTGTTTTCCTTGCTTTCTTTCCTGATCCAGGAGATAATCAACTAATAGCCAGGCACCCTTTTAGGTCCCATAAAAAACATTTTATGACCTGCTCTCTCTGAAGTCTGCTATCTGAGAGCTTCCTCTGTGCAGTAAAACTTTGTCTCTGCAATCCTTTATCTTAACCTGAACATTTCCTTTCTATTGATCCCAGGTCTTTAGATAAAATCAACACTGTCCACCAGAAAATGTTTAAATTTACCTACAGCCTGGAAGCACCCAAACCCCCGCTTTGTCTCTTTCTGAACCAAACCAATAAATTTCCTAAATATATTTGATGGATGTCTCATGCCTCCCTAAAACATATAAAACCAAACACACCCCAACCACCTTAAAAACATGTTCTCAGGACCTCCTTAGGGCTGTTTCACAGGCCATGATCACTCCTATTTGGCTCAGAATAAATCTCTTAAGATATTTTACAGAGTTTGACTCTTTTCATCAACAATTGCAATAAAGAATTTATTACTTGGTACTGTTATTAACTACATCTTATTTTCCTAGTAGAATATAAACTTCTTGGTAATAGGACTTGGATATTTTTATATGTTCATTGTTTTACTAACATGTAGTGTTAATTTAATAAATGCCTATATGAATGTTGAATGAAGATGAACAAAAAGAAACAAACAAAATCCTTTACATGTGCTCCACATTCTGGGGCACCTTTCTAGGTGACATATATATGAGTGGTAGTCATATATTTATCAGTCAATGTGGCAGCATGGCCTAGGTACTGATAAGTCAGAACTTTTCTGTACCCTAGTATTCTCATTTATAAAATAAAGATCTATATCATAGTTTATAGAAAACATTAGTGTAGTTAACAATTTTAAATTGCCCATATAGTCAAAGCATTTAATTAATATAAGATTTGTTATTAAAATACACTATGCAGTCATTGTGATATGTACACACTAAATAGCTTGTTACCCAGAATATCAGCTCCTTAAAGGCCAAGATAATTATGCTTTTTATACACCAGTATAGCTATAACATAGTCAAGCTCATCAGAAGGTATCCAATATATACTTATTAAAAGAATGGTAGATAATTGGAGGAAGGAAAGAAAGAAAGAAGGAAGGAAGGAAGAAGGAAGGAAAGAAGGAAGGAAGGAAGGAAGGAAGGAAGGAGGGAGGGAGGGAGGGAGGGAAGGGAAGGAAAGGGAGGGATGGAGAGAGGGAGAGAGGTATGATTTGCACAGATAGAATTTTCTGCACTAATGGACATTTTCTATAACTCCTGTGCAATACAAGACCCATATATGACTATTGAACACTTCTAATGTGTGTGATACAACTAAAGGATTGAATTTTTAATTTTATTTAAATTTGATTCATTTATTTGGAGACGGAATCTTGCTCTGTTGCCCAGGCTGCAGTGCAAGTGGCACAGCTTCTGCTCAGTACAACCTCTGCCTCCCAGGTTCTAGCGATTCTACTGCTTCAACCTCCCAAGTAGCTGGGATTACAGGTGCACATCACCATGCCCAGCTAATTGTTTGTATTTTAGTAGAGACAGGGTTTCACCATGTTGCCCAGGCTGATCTGAAACTCCTGAGCTCAGGCAATCTGCCCACCTTGGCCTCTGAAAGTGCTGGGAATACAGGCGTAAGCCAGCACGCTGGCCCTCATTTAATTTAAATAGACAGATGTGTCTAGTAGCTACTGTGTTGAACAGCATGGGTATACCTGTATATACTTTTCTTAATTAAGAAAATTCAATGTTTTTAAAAATTCAATGAGTAAATCATTATTGAGGGTCTTTCACATTTAAAATACTATTTTGAATGTTCTGGATATTAGGGAACTAAAAGTCTGTGCTCCTCTTGGAAATTTATTTGAAAAGAGGTGAAAAATATGTATTGAATGATTAAGTAACAACTTAAAATGTAACTTTTACACATAACCTGTATGCACTGCTTTAAACTGCAATTAAAGCTATAAAGAAACTTAGTTATAAGTATAAAAGTGGAACGAGGTGAGTAGATATAGAGATGTCTTAGAAGATGAATAGAGTGTTATATGTGACCTAAAACTTGTTTTTACTCTGACCTATCAAAAAATTCTAAATATTAATAATGCCTTAGCAAGGTTTCAACTAACATTTTAAGCCAGTCTTATTTTATTCACCCTGACACTATTTGGACAGTTTGAGACCTGTATTTTAATAAATGTCCATAGCCAGCTAAAAACGGTCATTACTGAAGAAAAGCTCTGCAGTTGAAAATGATCACCAAAAATGTTAATAACAGTGTCAGGATATCTATGGACTTCTTATTAGCATGTTTGAATTTAGTCAGAAAACACTTTTTTATCTTCTGGGGAAACCTTAGTTTCCAAGCGTTTAACACTTCTTAATGAAGTGCTAATAAGACATCTTTATGGGTAACAGCATAGCTCCAAATTTGGCTTCTTATCAGAATCACCTGAGGCTTCTTTTTA
Source organism: Cebus imitator (assembly GCF_001604975.1). Lineage (NCBI taxonomy): Eukaryota > Metazoa > Chordata > Mammalia > Primates > Cebidae > Cebus > Cebus imitator. The sequence goes on from NW_016107597.1 coordinate 2,777,883, forward strand.
AAAATCTAGATTTTAAGGCTTCTCTTGATTCAGGGGTTGAAATGGGCCTGGAAATCTGTATTCCTAATAAACTTCTGAAGTGATTTTTATTACCAGAGTGGGTAGAACCTGCTGCTTTTTAAGAACGCACAAGCCCTGTTATCCATTGCTGAGAGACGGAAAAAACCCACCACTTTTCCAGCTCCCTGCTATTTTGTCCATTTCCAATTCTCCCACTTCCCACCCCACTCCTCCAACACACATACAACTAGATATTTTCCCTCCATCATTTGCGTGACTCTTTCTGGAGCACGATTGCATACTCCCAACATGGGAATGGGCCCTGAACTTAACAAAGATTTTTGTATTACGCTGTAAAACAAAACTGCTTTAATTTCAATACCTATTTACTAGCATGCATTTTAATATATTTTGTGCCTTTTGTTGACTATTTGATATTGTTCTGGATTTTGCATACTCAATGGTTCTTATCATTAAAGAAAGAGTGTTTTTGTTTCTCTTAGTTTGGACTACATTTTGTTTTTCAGATAGCTTACAACAATCAGGAACTTAGAGCCAGAGAAGACTTAGACTTAGTAAACATTTGGTATAATCCACAGTTTAAGCGTCCATCTCTCTAGATCACAACACTAGATTTAGACCTTTTGCTTCCAGTTGGAAATGTCACATCAAATTCAACATATTAAATAAATATATAACATATGTAGGCCACCTGGCCATTGTGTGTTTAACAGATATTAAAGTTTGGAGACAAATTTCATCTTACATTAGATGATCTCAGTCAACCACCGACAAGACTGAAGTTCAGATTCTGATGGTGGATTTTTGTTTCCTTTATTCTTGGTCTTTGAATATTTCATGCAATTTTTTGGCTATTTTCTCCCTAGGGTTTTTTCTTAAAAGAAAAATCATTGTCAACAGCTTAAGCAAAGCCCTACTGTAATCAAAGCAGTGTGTATTTATTGGATGAAGAAAAGTAGGAAGGCAGAATTTTAAAAGCAGCATTCTTTTCTTGGGGCTGAGTTTCTTTACTCACCTGCAAACTGAAAAGAACTAACTAGGTGTTAGGATTTTGTCATTGTTCACTAGACGATTTGTGTATATCAAGCTGAGGGTTCTTTTTTTTTTTTTCAGTCTTCCAAAATTGCCTAATAACAACAAAAAATAATAATTTGATAGCAACGGATGTCTCTGAGTGGTGGGGATTATATTGTTATTTTTGTTGGTTTTGGTTGTGTTTTTCCTATTTTCCCACCTCTCTTCAATGATCATTTTAAACAATAAAATAGAAATACCAGTTGAAAGAAACATAAGAATGATTCTGTAAACAAAATTGTCACTTTGAAAAATAAAAATCTGCTTAAACATTGAGTGAGATGTTTTTATTATGCTCTGGGTTTCTTGCTCTGTAATGAAAGAATGCTATGTGGTTACATACAGTCATAAAACTCGAACTTTCTCCCACTACCACTGGGTACTATAAGATTTCAACTGAAAAGACTTCTAGAAATCTCACAATGCCCGCTCCAATTCTTTGATGAATAATTTTATAACATTTTAAAACTGTACACATATCCAAATATCATAGAGGGAAATATTAAAATATTTAAAACCCATTGAAGAGGCATTGACAAAATATATGCTAGAGGCACAGGTTTCAGAAATTGTTATATTTAAAATTTTATTAATTAGGTAGAACATGACTAAAACAATATATTAATGACATTCATGAGTTTTGTTCCACTGGGAGATGTAGACACTAATGAATACTAAATTTACCCAGGAGACACAATAAATATAGCTTTAAACATGTTACTCATATACTGTTGTTTCAAATGTCAGCTGTCTTGAGTCATCACCTCATTTTCCTTGTATTTGATAATGCCTTAAAATACAACATTTAAGAAAGTAACTTGACCAGATAAACACACTTCTAATTAAGTTCAAATCACAAGATAAAAGCTCAGTTTGTGTCACAGTTTTGCTTTGTAAATTGCTTTCATTTTCAAATTTATTTGAACTATAAAGAGAGAAATGGATGTATTTTGAACTGTCTCTCTCTGGGCTTCTACAGGCATCTTTGGGTCATTGCTGGGAGTCCCTGGCTCCATTCCCTGCCTTTGTATGTCCCAGATAGATCTACGACGTGTGACCTCTGCAGAAACATGGCCTGCTTTAGTTTTTGAACTAACCATTAGAAGAAAAACAGAAAGAATATCAATCACTTCAGTCCCAATATCCAGAGGGCCCAGAACTAGGTCTTTTGAAACACACAGTATCCTGTGGATGAATTGCAGGCACTTGAGTAGCCTCCACATTAACACAGTCCCTTGCCACTTCCACTATGGAAAGGCCGTTTCCACTATGGAAAAACTATAAGATATAGTTTTTCCTGTGTGGTTTTCAAAGATTCTCATTCTCCTCTAGGGCTGAAAACCTGCCCACACACATACCCTTCTTTTACTGGATCCCCCATAGTTTGGCTAACACAAGTCTATTTACCTGCTTGGAGGCTTGGGGGCTGAGAAGATACAAATCTAATTTTCTTTCAGTAGACCAAATGCAGTATCATTTTTAAGGGAAATCCAGGGTGACATATATTTAATATGACCCTCTGACTGTGTCTCTCAATGATCAGGCATTTCATTCAAGACTTGAATGTGGTTGAACCCTGTTGACTCTAAAGTGAATTTTTAGAAAAGCACCTAAAAAGACAATATTTCATGTCTCTTATTAAGGAGATGTTGTTGCCCTTTGGATATCATCTTTATAGGCACTAAAGCAAGCATTTTGTTTTGAAAATGCCCCTGTTCTGTATTCTGGTTTCCTCTAAGGGCCACCACACTTTCGCTGAAAACATTCAGAAAAACATAAGCTGAGGATTTGCCAGGACCATCGACAAAGTGTTCTATTTCGAAGCCTTAAGATCTAATGTGAAAAAAACGGTAGGCATGGGGTGGGGCATGGTTTCCATAGTTAAATAGGTTTAGAAAACTCATCCTATTATGTCATCATTTTTGGAGTTTTCCAGTCCATATTGGCATATTGAGGGTCCCGGGAAGCCTTGCAGTCAAAACAAAATCAGAAACTAAAATCTATTCAACTTTGTTTAAGGCAGCTGACTCTAAAATGATTTCATAATTTTTATTAGTGACTAATATTATTCTACAGGTGACATATTTTTGGAAATGCTGATGTAAACATTATTCTAGCACTGATTGGGGGTATATTTGATTCCCAGGAACAATGTCTCAGCCAGAGATATTCATTGCCATCACTCCTTCCCCCATCCCCTGGCAGGTCTTCAAGCTTGCTTGTCTCAGAGTACCATGATTTCTTGATGTGTTTGAGCCTTCTGTATTAACTGGGAATAATATAACTACAGAAGAGAGAGACCTCAGTCCCTGCTATGACATCTGGAAGGCCTAAGCTGGGTTTGTTTCCCTTTTTTTTTAGACTTAGTTTCGCTCTTGTTGCCCAGGCTGGAGTGTAATGGCTCAACCTCCGCTCACTGCAACCTCTGCTTCCTGGGTTTGAGGTTTCTCCTGCCTCAGCCTCCCGAGTAGCTGGAATTACAGGCGCCTGCCACCACGCTGGCTAATTTTCTGTATTTTTAGTAGAGATGGGGTTTCACCATGTTGGCCAGGCTGGTGTCAAGCTCCCCACCTCAGGTGATCCATGCCCCATGGCCTCCCAAAGTGATGGGATTACAGGTGGAGCCAATGTGCCTGACTCAAGCAGAGTTTCAAGCTAAGATCTCTCAGGTAGGTTTGCCAGGCACCTTGCATATAGAAAATAGGTCCTGAATTTATTTGTCCTGTATTATTTTCTCCTCAGGGAATTCAAGGAGGTAAGGTCCTCTGTGTGAAGGATCCCAGTTCAACAAAAGGATACATTCCACACTTTTACAGGAGTCAAGGTAAGACTCACAATGAGGGGTAAGGGGACCACCCACCCCAGAACAGAGGATGCCCTACAGAGTCATGATCCTGTTACAAACTCTGTTGGGACCCAGATAGGAGTGGTTATATGAGATATCATTTCACTTCCTCCTAGGGGGTCTCAGAGAAGTGATGGCCTGGATCTGAGGTGAGATAACCTCAAGTCAGAAGAGGGAGTATCCTGAGACCTACCCAGAGGGACAGTGAGGACCCTAAGTGAGGACTGAGGGGATCACCCACCATAATACAGAGGCATCCTCATAGAATACACATCTGCCTGCCTTACTATGAGCCCTGGGTAGGTGGCTATCTGGCTGTACTGTAAAGAGTCTTTTCTGTTCCTTCTTCAAGTGCTTACAGGCAGGACAGGACAGGAGACATGTGAGGCCCTAGCGCACTGTCCTTAGGAAAAACCTGGTGTAAGTGGCCATTGTCAGAGCCAACAATGTTGAGTTTATCAGCTGAAGCCACCCACATCTTCCTTCTCTTCCTTAGGTTGTGATCCCACATTGTCATACTTCCTACTGGCATGCCTGCCTACCATACCACCAAGAGACAGCATGCATCCATGCCACAAGTATCAGCGCTGTACATCTGAGCAATGTCTCCAGGCCCACAAGGTGATCCAAAGAAAAAGTGTCCAACCTCATCAAGTGTATCAGATGAGGACTCAGAAGTCAAGAAGAGGAGGAAAGTAAGAGAATCTTGTAGGCTTTGCCAAACACTGAGAGTTTTCCCAGGCATCCTCTATACTAGAACATGGTTTTTCTGATTATTTCCATGGTGCTCAGTTATCAAATGAAAAAACCCACCACAAAAGCAGACATGCTAAAAAATCCCATAAAAGAGTACAAGGAGCACTTCCTGAGATCCTCAGGAGAGCCTCTGAGTGTATGCAGCCTGTCTTTGGGGTGGAGGTAAAAGAAGTAGACCATTCTTACGCCCTTGTCAGGAAACTGGACCTCGCCTATGACGAGAGGTTGAATTATAAAAAGGGCATGTCCAAGACCAGCCTCCTGATGATTGTTCTAAGCCTGATATTTACAAAAGGCAATTGAATCAATGCAGAGATAATCTGGGAAGAGCTGAAAATAAAGGGTATACATTATGCAAAGAAGTACTTCATCTTTGGGGATCCCAGGAAGTTCATCACCAGAGATTTGATGCATGAAACATACATGGACTGCCAGCAGATGCCCAGTAGTGATTCTTCCCACTATGAATTCCTATGGGGTCTGAGAACCACCCTGAAACCAGAAAGATGACAGTCATAGAAATTTTGAGCCAAGGTTAATGATATTGTGAAAGGAAAATAAATATTGGGACCCCAAACTCGCTAAGCCAAAGGGAAAGGCTGGGAACTGGGTCAAGCAAACCTGCTTCCCATTTTGTTCCTAAATAAAATAAATAGAAAGATAAAAAGCTACATACCTCCCTCACAATTTGGCCATAGGGATATTCTCTGTGGGGCCTAAGATCTAAAATCTTTACCCTAAAACAGCTCTGTTGAATTTCACCCTGGCAATGTAAATACCTAGCTTATCTTCATAGGTGTGGGACAAAGGACAGAACTCAAAGTCATCCCTCTACTAACCTGAGACAAATGCATATCTGGTTGCTTCCTTTGCCCTATTTTTTATGTTATCTTATGTAAAAATGAAGATTCACTGAGCCAGATGAAGGCATAAGTGACTATTTCCTCTACCCACCCTCTCACATGAAAATTGTGTATTCAGTGAAACGCTGATCAAAGACTCAAAATCATGCCACCTTTTGTTTGTCTCTTATCTACCAACACATTTAAAAAATATTTCTTCCTCTTCCCCCAATATTCCCCACCTTTTCCTCTTTAAATACTGAATCCCTAAAAATCTTCTTTGGAGAAAGGCATATAGATCTGTCTCCTGGGCATGCATCCTTTGGCAAATAAACCTCCTTAAATTATTGCGACGTGCCTCAGTCATTTTCATTGATTTAGAATATCATCCCAGTGCCTTGCCATCCATGTATGACGATGCTTTGAGAGAAGAAGACAAAGCTCAAGCCAGAATTGAAGCCAGGGCTGGCACTACTGCCACAGCCAAGGAACATTCCAGGGCTATGTTCAGTAGCTTCTCCCATGCCTCGTAAAGACTGAAGCAAATTTTTCACTTTGTGTTTGAAGTGAGAAATGGGTGTTCTCAGTAGTAGAGGGATAGGATAAGGAAACAGGGTACAGAATGAATATCTTCTTTGTCTTCTTGCTCTTATGGGTAACTTGTAGATTTGTTCATATATTGGTATTCTTCAAATGTTGTTCTTTATAATAGATGATGTATCTAGTACATGAATCTAAAATTTTGAATAGCACAGGCCACACATTTATTGTTGTTTATCAGTTTCAAGAATGAGAGTTTTGGCACCGCATGTTCTCACTCACAAGTGGGAGTTGAACAATGAGAACACATGGACACAGGGAGAGGAACATCACACACCGGGGACTGTTGGGGGTAGGGGGCAAGGGGAGGGAGAGCATTAGGACAAATATCTAATGCATGCAGGGCTTAAAACCTAGATGACGGGTTGATAGGTGCAGCAAGCCACCATAGCACATGTATACCTCTGTAACAAACCTGCACGTTCTGTACATGTATCCAAGAATTTAAAGTAAAATTAAAAAAAGAGAGTTTTTAATAACAAAACAAAAAGTGAAAATCCTTGATTCTTTTCCCCCTGTGATCCACACAAAATAACACAGCATCAGAAAAGATATTTTCTTGGAAATGTGAAATAACTCCACATTCAAATAGTTAAAATCATGAAATAGAGAAAAAAATAAAAAGGTAAGATGTGTTCAATTCTTGATTTGCCTTATTCCTTTTAGTCTTTCTTTTTATAAAATTAAAAGATATATAGCTAGATTTGTTTGGCTTTTTCAAAAATGTAAGACAAGTAAAATAGCACTCATTTAGTCCCCTTGTTCATTGGCTCTTTTATTCCCTAAATATTAATCAATTCTCTGCTCTTCGGAAGCCTCTGTATTAGTACTGGAGGTGATAAGAAATAAGAAAGAAAGTTTTACCCATTGTCCAGAGAAGTTTAGTCGTTAGTGGCGGCTATCATACAAATACATGGTGAAAGTATCTCTCAGACCCAAAGGACAAGGTTAAAAAAGAGATACGCAGGTAAAAAAGAGGAAAGGGTTCCAGATGAGTGTGTGAAGTGTAAATGCTCTGAGAAAAAGAAAGTTAGGGCCTTGGGAAGCTGCAGGTCTCTCACTGGGAGGTAATTTTAAGTGAGGCTGCATGCTGGGTTGGAGGAGGCTGTGGGAGTGGAGAGCAGGACAAGACCCTCCAATGGTGAGCTTCAGAGTTGAGAGACTGTAATGGGAAAGTGTTCTTAACTTTGGTATTTGGAGAAAACTGGAGAGAAGCTCCACTAGGGGCAGCATTGGAAAGTGTCCTGTGCTCTTATCTCAGTGCAGATGAATGCAGTGCAGAAACTAGCTGCTTTATATACATTATATCCAGTGAGCTTCTGAGAAACACGGGTGATACTCTCTTAAGATGAACTGATAAGAAGCCGCTGAGTACTCTGTACTGAGCTGGGAGAGTTGGAGTTTATTCCATTAAAAGGAGCATTCAAATTAGGCTATCATGTACATAATCTGGCAAACTCCAGCAAGTTCCAGGTTTTTAGTGCTTGTTAAATTAATGAAAATAAAGGTGATTTAGATGGAAGTGACACTGGGAGGGAAGAAAGTTGTTAGTCCTTGACACAAATGTTAGGAGCATTGTGTTGCACCTAACTGGAGAAGTCTACCTCACATTCAAGAATTCATCATTTAAGGGGGAAATATTATTTAATTTTTCTTGCTAATCTGCATTTTGGCTCCTTGGGTTTTCTTTGTTCAAGAATGCTGCATATTATCTGACATCTGTTGGATTAAGAAAAAGCAATCCCAGTGGGGTGGGTGGTATCATCAAAGTTCAAGTTAATCATAGGTAAAAACTGCCATGCTGAAATCTCAATACTGGCCAAGTACTGTACCAGGTGCTTTACATACATAAACCACATTTCACTAATTCCACAAGGAAGGGTTTATCAAACCTATTTCACAGATACGGAGCCTGAGGCTCACAGAGTTTAGTAATGTGCCTGAGTTCACATAGCTGGTAAGTGGCAGGGCAGAAACCAGACTCCCAGTCTGGATTAATCTAGATCCCACACTGTTCGTTTCTTCCCACTCTGGATTAATCTAGATCCCACACTGTTCCTTTCTTCCCACTCTGAGGCTAGCCTTGTGTTGTTTCATTCATTTTTTTTCTCTTTATTTGAAAAATGTATCTCAGGCAATAAAAAGAAGGAGTTTGTGCCCATACTACTGGGTCAAATACATGCCCAGACCAATACGAATGTCAAAATAAATGAGAGGCATAAGTAAAGAAAAGAAAAATAGTAGCTGGTGTCAATATGTTCATCAACACATGCGATATCAAGTAATCTCAAAAGATCAGAAGCTCCTAAAATCATCCTGGACAGTCCCTTCCCTGTAGAAAATAAATCTGTCAGAAGAGAATTTACATGAGAATCTAAGTCTGGTAAGATGGAAAATATCAGTATGTTTTTTTCTCTGACAGAGCACTACCTGTCCTGGGGCTTCTGCCTTGTGCTTCAGATTCCCCATCTCACATAACTCCTGGAACACAGCTCCTTCTCTGCAAGGTTTGTAGTAGAAAAACTGGTCATGTTTGCAGGGATGTGGCATTTCCCAGAAAGCCTTTAATCCAAGATGATCCCAAGTTCAGAGGACATGGGAAACCAATACCCCAGAATATATGAGGTTATGCATACAATGGCTCACATCTGCTCTCAGACCTAGAAAGCTCCAGACAGAACTGTGAGGCTGAGCATCCCCTCATTTAATCTTCAGACCTCTCATGGACATGGCCTAAGAAGGTCAACTTTATGTCAGAAGATGGAATTCAGCCTCTGATAGATATGAATGTGAGGACCCTGAATCAAGATGATGGAAGGACCCAGCCAGTACCATGGGGTCCCACAAAGTCCAGCTCAGGCTGTCAGCCCTTCAAGGTCCAAAACAGCACTAGCTAAAGTAGCTCACCACAACTTCCAGTTCAGAGGTCCCCAGAAGGTGAGTACCTTGATCTGACGGGAGCAGTCTCAGATCAGTAGAGAATGGAGTGCCCCAAGACTGGTCAGGTGTCATAGTGAGGACCCTGAAAAGGAATAAGAGAACTGTTATAGGACCAACAGGCTTGTGTGCCAGCTGCACATTAAGAGACCCACTATAATAAAGCAGCAGAGTTTTCAGCAGAGAAAGAGTTTAATGATCGCTGGTTGCCAAGTGAGATGAGCAGAGACTCTGAAATTAATCTCCCCAGGGAGTTCTGGGCTGGGACTTGCAAGGAGATCATGGAGGGTGAGGGGCTGGGGAATTTCAGTTGTTGATTTGTTGGGGTAAAGGGGGTGAAATCATCGCAATGTGGAAACTGCATTTTTTTTAGTGAGTCAGCTCCTTATGGGGTCCTTTGGACCAGCTAATGTCAGTAAGGTCCTTTAGAGCAGCTGGAATCAGTGGGGTCCTTCAAAACAGCTGAGTCATTAGATTCATCAGTATGCGGGACCTAAAGGAATATCTCAACAACAAAAAAAGTTTCATTATTTTCAAATTGTTATCTATAGAACAATTAAGGGGAACTATAATCTAGTAAAAAGATCTACATGATTCTGGGATAACAGGCACCAAACAACTATGAGGAAGCAGGTTAGAGAGCAAGCTGACTTCATGATTAATGCTGAATGTTCTGCAAGCTTGGTTTATCTTCATTTATCTCCCTTCCTTCTTCCCTGATTAATTTTATACAGTTCATAGGGGCAGTTTGAAAACCACCACCCCAGAACAGAGGAGCCTACAAATTCCCCCAATGCTGGCACTCTTGGGATGCCCAGAAGAGAATTATGAGGTGGAGAAATCCCATCAATATGCCTGGTGTGTTTCACAGAGGTGAAGACCTTGGACTAGAGACAAAACCCAGGCCCTAACAGGAGTCAAGGTGAGGATCCTAAGAGTTATAAGGGGACCCCCCCACCACAACACCAGCAGAAGGGGGCAAATAGAGCCCCTCGCCATTCTTAGCACCGCTGAGAGGTCCCAGAATAAATATCTCTGAGTCCTCCTCATTCCACCTGCATAGTCTCGGGGAAGGAAGGGCACTTGTCTTTAGAGGGTGACCCCAGTTGTGCAGACAGTCTTGGCGTTCACAGTAATCATAGTGAGAATTCTGACTGTGGATGAGAAGACCTCTCCCCAAAAGAGGCACATTCACAGAGCCCCTCCGCTGCTGCCAGGCCTATGAGGCCCAGGCAGGGGTGGCCTGTGTGGCACACTCAGATTTCCACCATGGGCCTGAGGGAGATGGGGGTATTGTTTGGAGGCTGGCGGATTTGGGTCAGCAGGCGGGAGTGGTCCCAGGCTGCTAGATACTAAGGTGAGTACCCCTAGTGGGGCGGTAGGGACCGGTGATGTTAGAACAGTGATGTACCGCAGCGTCCTGCCCCTGCCATCACCCCTCAGAAGTTCCGGGCTCCCGGATGTGGCTCATCCTGACTTCTGCTTTGAAGGGGGGACCAGAGCGGATGTGGCTCATCCTGACTTCCGCTTTGAAGGGGGCACGCGAGCGGATGTGGCTCACCCTGACTTCCGCTTTGAAGGGAGGAGCCGAGCGAGCATAACGGCTGCAGTGTCTGGCTGGCGGATTTGAGTCAGCAGGAGGAGTCGTCCCAGGCTGCTAGATACTGAGGTGAGGACTCTAGTGGGGACATAGGGACCAGCGAAGCTAGAACAGTGACGTCCCTTCTGTAGCATCCTGTCCCTTGTGTCAGACCCCAGAGGCCCTGGCCTGCCAGATATGGCTCATCCTTACTTCCGCTTTGAAGGCGAGGACCTGAGCGAGTATAAGGGGTGCAGCTTCCGGTCTACCGAGGGTGAATTCTCAGGTCTGGTCGGGAGTCAGGGCGAGGACCCTGGGTAGAAATTGAAGACACCACCCCTACCCGTAAAAAACAGGGCCCCATCAAGTTCCGCTTCTGCATTTGGTCCTGGGAGGCTCCGGTAAAGCCGTCCGGCAGAGTTCCACCTGAAAAGTTGGGCGTTGGTGGTGCTGTCGCCGGGAAAGGAGGCTTGGACTTAGGGAATAGGCCTGATTCTGCAGATAGGGTAGGTGTAGGCCCTAACTGAAGTCAATTTGAGGGGCTTAAATGTGGATTGAAGAGAACATCTCCTACTCTTAATAAAGAAGGCCTCACTAAGTCTCGTTCTTGCAGATGGCTCTGGGAGGCCCCAGAAAAGCTGTGCCTAGAAAGTCTCAGGGAGGGGAGGGCCTTGAACTTAGGGAGCAGCCCTGCTTATGCTCATATGGCATAAACCTAAAATCTAACAGGGGTTAAGGTGAGGACTCTGAGTATTAATGAGTCAATCTCCACCCAAAAGAGGAATCATGCTGAGCAGTTCCCAGGCCGAGGTGAAATTGGGCTTTAGATGGTCCCAGGCCAAGGTAACAAATGCGGAGCAACCTGACTTCCCCTCCAGGGACTAAAGAAGTTGAGGGCTGCACCCAAGACCCACATCTGCTGTCAGCAATAGGAGCATCAGGGCAAAGCTGGCATCCTGAGATGCCCTCTCATTCCCTCTGGAGGTGGTCTCAGGAAGGTGAGGGCCTTGGTGTAATGGGGTAGGTCTAATTCAACAGAGAGACCCAGTCCCTACCAGGAATCAAGGATGTGACACTGAGTGATGAGGAGGGGACTCCAACCAGAAAGAAGGGCCACATAGAGCACTACCCTTGTTGTCAGACTAGGGAGACCTAAGCATGTTGGCATGTTGAGTTGCACTCACTCTTCCCAGGACATCTCAGAGAAGTGAGGGACCCCGTTAAAGAGGGCAGTCTTAGGTCAGCAGAGGGAGGATTTCCAGGTTGTGCCAGATGTCATGGTAAGAACTCTGACTGCAGGGAGCTCCCACCCCATATTAGTGGGAGCCACACAATCCTCAGTACTGTCAGCTCTGAGAGACCCCAGGCAGAAATGACATGCAGAGGTGCCCATCAGTTCCCACTCAAAGGTAATAGGGAAACGAGGGTTTTGGTCTGAGGGTGGTGGTCACTTGTCAACAAAAGTAATGTATTAATTAGTTCATTCTGGCATTGCTATAAATACCCAAGACTGGGTAATTGATAAGGAAAAGGTTTAATTGGCTCACAGTCCTGAAGGCTATACAGGAAACATGATGCTGGCATCTGCTCAGCTTCTGGGAGCAGAGCTCAGGAAATTTACAATCACGGCAGAAGGTGAAGGGAAGCAGGCATGTCACATGGCCAGAGCAGGATCAAGAGACAGGGGGAAATGCTACACACTTTTAAATGACCAGATCTCATGATAACTCACCATTAAGATGAATGGTGCTAAACCATTCGTGAGAAACCTGCCCTCACGATCTAGTCACCTCCCACCAGGTCCCACCTCCAACACTGAGGATTACAATTCAGCATGAGATTTGGTGAGGATACACAGATCCAAGCCATATCAGGGAATAATCTTAGACCCTCTCATGAGTCACATTTAGAGGCTGAATTGGGACTGTATGAAGGAACATGTATTACAGGGCAGTTATCTGCCTGCCACAGCTTTTACTTTTGAAAAGACCACATTTGGCCAGATAAGGCCACCCTCACTTCCTCCTATGGGTTCTCAGGTAGGTTGGCTCTTACTGTGAGGACATAGGCCTCAGTTCAATAAAAAGGAGAGTTCCCCTACCAGGGGTCAAGTTGAGGAATCTGAGTGAGAATTCAAGGGACCATCGAACCCTTAACAGTGGAGATATCAAAGAATCCAGTTCAACCCTTTTATTTTCAGCCCTAGAAAGCTCAGGAAAGGGTTATGAGGTTTAGCATCCTCATCCTTCTTTTTTTTTTTTTTTTTTGAGACGGAGTGTCATTCTGTCACCCAGACTGCTGGAGTGCAGTGGCGTGATCTCAGCTAACTGCAACCTCCGACTCATAGGTTCAAGTGATTTTCTTGCCTCAGCCTCCTTAAGTAGCTGGGACTACAGGCACCCACCACCACACCTGGCTAATTTTTGTATTTTTAGTAGAGATAGAGTTTCACTAAGTTGGCCAGGCTGATCTCGAACTCCTGACCCTGATCATCTGCCTGCCTCGGCCTCCCAAAGTGCTGGGATTACAAGTGTGAGCCACCATGCCTGGCCTACCTCCCTTTCTTATGTAAGATCTAGGAGAGGTGAGATTCTTAGTCTGAAGGTGTAGCCACCAGTCAGCAGAAGGGGGTTGGTGCCAAGCCCTACGTGAAGCCAAGGTGGGGACCTTGAATGAGAGCTGAAGACTCTAATGACTCCAAGACATCGAAGACCCCACTGAACTCTCATCACTGAGTGTCACTTGTAAGGGTAGTGGATTGAGGCACCCCTTCAGCTCCTTCTCATGGGTCCCAGGGAGCTTTGAGTTATCAAATTTAGAATAGCGGAAGGGAGTGGCTGAGGCCCTGCCCAGAGTTAATATGATAATCCTAACAGTGAACTGATAAAACCCAAAACACCAGAGGACAGGAAGTCCCACTGCCAGTACCTCCTGTCACGATAGTAAGCCCAAGGCAGGGGGCTGATAGAATGCAGCCTAAAACTCACTATAGAGGTTCTATACTTATTCTCTGGTCTCTTAGGGGAGAGGCTGAGCAGGACAACAGGAGCCCTGTGGCTTTCTGGAACAGTACCTTCAGGGAAAATTCCAAAGGCAGGCTTCCTTCAATAAAGCCAAAGTGGTGCCTTCCTGCTGAAGGTGCTCACAGATCTCATTCCCCAATTACCAGGTATACTAACCACCTATTTTCCTGCCCACATTTCTTGGTGTACCCAGCCATCATGCCTCGTGGTCAGAAAAGTAAGCTCCGTGCCCGTGAGAAACGCCGCAAGGCCCGAGACGAGACCCAAGGTCTCAGTGTTCTTCAGGTCACTGAAGCAGAGGAAGAAGAGGCCCCTTGCTGTTCCTCTTCTCTTTCTGAGGGTGCTGCTTCAAGCTCCCCTGCTGCTGGCATTCCCCAGAAGCCTCAGAGAGCACCCCCCACTGCTGCTGCTGCTGCTGCTGCTGTAGGTGTTTTACCCACAAAATCTAAAAAAGGTGCCAAGAGCCAAAGAAGGGAAAAAGCAAGTTCCTCCCAGGCCTCAACATCCACTGAGAGCTCAAGGGAAGATCCTCTAACCAAGAAGGCAGGGCTGTTAGTGCATTTTCTGTTGTACAAGTCTAAAATGAAAGAGTCTGTTACAAAGGGAGAAATGCTCAAGATTGTCGGCAAAAGGTTCAGGGAGCACTTCCCTGAGATCCTCGAGAAAGCCTCCGAGCGCCTGAATGTTGTCTTTGGCCTTGAGATGAAGAAAGTCAACCCCAGAGGCCACACTTACACCTTTGACAGCAAGGAAGACCCCACTAATGAAGAATGTCAGCTCCGTAACTGGGGCTTTCCCAGGAGCGGGCTTCTGATGCCTCTCCTGGGTGTGATCTTCTTAACCGGCAACTCTGCCACTGAGGAAGAGATCTGGGAATTCCTGAATATGTTGGGAGTCTATGATGGAGAGGAGCACCTAATCTATGGGGAACCCCGGAAGCTCATCACCCAAGATCTGGTGCAGGAAGGATATCTGGAGTACAAGCAGGTGCCCAACAGTGATCCCCCACGCTATCAATTCCTGTGGGGTCCAAGAGCCTATGCTGAAACCACCAAGATGAAAGTCCTCGAGTTTTTGGCCAAGGTGAATGATACCACCCCCAGTGCCTTCCCAGTCCATTATGCAGAGGCTTTGAGAGATGAAGAGAAAGCTGGAGTCTGAGCCAGAGTTGTAGCCAGGCCTTACACTACTGCCAAGGCCATTCTCCCAGAGCCAAGTTTACCTGCTGTTCTCACCCCCAATGTGGTCTTAGGCAGATTGTTTACTTTGTAATTGAAAAGGCCTGTTAATCTTTGTTCTTGTTATGCATGAATAACTTGTTGACTTTTTAAAAATCTTTTTCCTCTAGTGTTTCTTTCAACAGGTTTATTTAGATTCAGAATATAAATATACAAATGATATGGATCACCTTGTTGTTGCTGTTTTTCAGGGATAGTAGAAAGTGTTTTGTTTTTTGAGTGAAACAAATTATTAATAGAAATCCTTAAATCACTTTTATAATCCAGGATAAGAAAATGTGGCATTGGAATAGAAATATCTTTGAAAATGTGAAAGACCCCATAGTGAAATAGTTGGGATCAGAAGCCAGAGGGGTAAAGATGGTCAATTCCTGGTTTACTTTACTTCATCTAATCCTTCTTTACATAAAGATACATATGTTTTAAAAGTTACATACCTGGATTTGTTTATGTCATTCAAGAATGTGTGAGAAATTAAATCATAATTAATTAATTCTCTTGTTTATGGCTTTTACTTTACCCAAACTCTAATTGAGCATCTGCTCCTTAGGGGTCTTCAGGCTTGTACTGGGAATGTTTAGTCAAAGAAGATGCAGCTTGTGCCCATGCAATTGTAGATTCTAGGAGAAGCTGTCTTCATGGAAGAAGCTGAGATACTTCATAAAAAATAAAAGACAAGATAAAGAGGTAATGAAAGGAATAGTTTTCATTGCTAAGCAGCATTTTGGCTGAATGTGATTTTTCAGTCTCAGATTGTTGCATATTCTCTGAGATATCCTGGATTAAAAAAAAAAATCTGTTGGTAATGTCTCTGATCAAAACCATCATGGTGGAATATGATGCAGCCATAAAAAATGATGAGTTTGTGTCCTTTGTAGGGACATGGATGAATCTGGAAACCCATCATTCTCAGCAAACTGACACAAAAACAGAAAATCAAACACCGCATGTTCTCACTCATAGGTGGATGTTGAACAATGAGAACACATGGACACAGGGAGGGGAGCATCACACACTGGGGTCTGTTGTGGGGAGCCTAAAGAAGGGACAGCGGGGGGTAGGGAGGTTGGGGAGGGATTACATGGGGAGAAATGCCAGATAGCAGTGACAGGGGGATGGAGGCAGCAAACCACATTGCCATGTGTGTACCTATGCAACAATCCTACATGATCTGCACATGTACCCCAGAACCTAAAGTACAAAAATAAAAATTAAAAAGCCATCATAGTAATAATTGCCACTTCCTGATGTCTCAATACGAGACAGGCACATTTGCATACATTATATATATTCCACCAGTCCTACGAGATGGAGCTTATCAAACCCACTTTACAGTAAAGAGTATGAGGCTCACTTAGTTTGGTAATTTGCTAAAGTTTACAGGGCCAGCAGTGAGAGGGTTAGGATCAGCCCCCTGATCTGAATTACCTTAGACTCCATACTGTTCCACCCTTCTCAGCCTGAGGCACCTTGAAAAAATATTTTAGTTTTCTTCTCACTATTGCAGAATGTGTTTCAGGTGATGAAAAGAATAACCTTTTACCCTAACTAGTAGATTGGAATACATAGCCACAGCAACAATAATACAAAAAAAAAACCCAAAACAGGTATAAATAAGTGAAAGAGACAATATTCAGTGACAGCATGATTATCTACATTTGCAGTGTTAAATGACCTCAAAAGATCAGGGGCTCCCCAAATCATCCTGAACAATCTCTTTCCTGTAGAAAGTAAATCTATCAGAAATAACATGAGAATATCTGGCTGGCTGATAAAGAGAAGAAATATATCAATGTGTCTTTTCTCTGGCAGCCCATCTCTGATCCTAGGTCCTCTGTTTTGTGCCACAGCTTTGCCATATCACACCACTCCTAGGACAGGGACCCATTCTCTGCAATGTTTGCAGAGAGGAAATTGTTCTAGAATTTGCAGAGATGTGGCATTTTGCAGAAAGCATTTAATCCAAGAGATAGTGCCAAGATATGGGCTGGGGAGATCAACATGCCAGAACATCAGGCAGGGGTATCACATAGAGAGACCATTCCCTTCTACTCTCAGACACAGTCCTATACTGAACTGTCAGTCTGAGCACCCCCTCACATATTCTTCAGGCGTCTGAAGGACATAAGAGCCCTAAGGGCAGCATCCTTAAGGCACTAGAGAAAGGAATCCCAGCCTCTTATAGGAATTAATGTAATAAATCTAAATGAGGATGATGGAAGGACCAAGGGGGTCTGTAAAGTAAGTGTCCAATTGTTAGCCTTGTGAAGTCCAGAACTGTCCTGGCGGACACTGACTTCCAATTCAGGTCTCAGTAAGGTGAGGACTTTGGTCTGAATGCCATGGCCTCAGGTCAGCAGGGAATGGAGTCCCAGGAAGGATGCAGAGTCTAGGTGAAGGCCTGGCTTGTGGATATGGGGACCACTCAAACCATAACTGGCAGGGCTGCCTCTAGTCATTCCTTTGCTATTAGCTCTAGGAGGCCCAGGGAAGAGCTGGCAGGCCCAAGTGTCCTTGACTTCTTCCTGGAGGATCTTGAGGAGATGAGATACTTGATTTACATGCTGGCCTCCCAGTTAAGCAGAGAGTAGAATCTCAGGCCATGATAGGTGTTAAGGTAAAAATCTCAAATGAGGAAAGAGGCAACTGCCAGAGAGTTGAACAGAGAACAAAAATATCCTTAGAAAGTTATGCCTGGCCAGGCATAGTGGCTCACGCCTGTAATCCCAGCACTTTGGGAGGCCAAGGTGCATGGATCACTTGAGGTCAGGAGTTCAAGACCAGCCTGGCCAACATGGGAAAACCCTATTTCTACTTGAAAAATACAAAAATTATCTGGGCACGGTGGCGGGCTCCTGTAATCCCAGCTACTTGGGAGGCTAAGGCAGGAAGAATTGCTTGATCCTGTCAGGCAAAGCTTGAAGTGAGCTGAGATCGCACCACTGCACTCCAGCCTGGGCAACAGAGCAAGACTCCATCTCAAAGAAAGAAAGAAAGAAAGTTATACCCTGGGAAGGCCATAAGCATAGCTCTTTCAGGCTGAGGATACCCCACATTTGCTGAGGAGGGAGAGTGGTTTCAGGGACATGAAGTCCTTGGACTAATAGGGGAGGCCCCATTCAGTAGAAGGAGGAGATTGGCTCCTTAACAGGAGTCAACATGATGACGCTGAGTGACAATGAGGGGACTCCTCCCATAAGGAAGAAGGTCACATAGAACCTTGTCCCTATTGTCAGACCTGAGACCTGGACGTGACATGATGTATCATATTCACTTCTTCCCAGGTAATCTCACAGAGGTGAAAAATATTAACAAAGGGGGCAGCCTCAGGTCAGCAGAGAGATTTCTAGGTTGTTGCAGAAGTCAGTGTGAGGACCCTGAAGACTGAGGTGAACACCTACCCCATAACGGTGGGGGCAACACAGATTTCTTCCACTACTCTTAGCCCAGGGAGAACATGAGCAGTTATGGCACTATGAAACAAATTTTACGTCTTTTTAGGGTGTAAAAGGGAATTGGTCTTCAATTTCCTTCATATGGGAAGATAGGCCTCAAGTCAAGACTTGAGGATTTGCCCAGGGTGTGACAGGAATAAGGATAAGGACACTGAAGAGTATGGGACCACAGACCCCACATCAGTAGGAGCCACACAGAATCCTCCCTATTGTCAGCCCTTAGAGACCCCAAGCAGAAATGTCAGGTGGAGATACCCATCAGGTCCTACTCAGGGATAACAAGGGAAGTGAGGGTCTTGATCTTAGGTGGTAGTCTCACATCAACAGAAAGAGAAATCTTAGGCCTGTCCAGAAGTTCAAAATGTAGGACTCTGAGTTGGGACCCTGTGTGGAGCTACCCATCATAGGGCCTTGAACTGCCTGCCACAGGTTTCATTCTTGTAAGAGCATTGGCAGGTATGTAGCCAGATGAAGCCCTTGCTGTATCTTGTATCTCAGGAAAGTGTGGGCGTCACTATGAAGAGATGTCGCCAGGTCAAGAAGAAAGGGATCCCCAGGTGCTGCCAGGAGTGAAATCAGGGAATCTGAGTGGAGACTGAGGGGACAACATAGCCTTGAATAGATGGGACAACAAAGCGTCATGCCCTACCCTTTGATATCAGCCTTAGAAGACTCAGAGCAGGGCTGTGAGGGGAGGCAGCCCATCACTTTTTTATATAAGGTCTAGGGGAGGGGAAATCTTTGGTCTGAAAGTTCAGCTACCAGTCAACAGAAGAGATCCAATACATGCCAATCAATGTGCCAAGTGCTTTCCATTCATTACCCACATCCTGCCAGTTCTACCAGACAGGGCTTACCAAACCCATGTCATAGATGCAGAACCTGAGGCTGATAGGATTTAGTAATGCACCTAAATTCACGTTGCTAGTAATGACAGGACTGGGACTAGGACCCTGGTCTGAGTCAGTCAAAAGCCCACACTGGGCCACTCCTCTTAGACTAAGGATGACCTTGTCTCTTAATTGACTTTTCCTCTCATCACTGCAAAATGTATCATAAGCCATAAAAAGAAAGACTGTGGCCAAATTATTGGACTGTAATATACAGCCAGAACAATAAAAATCTCAAAATAAATGGGAGGTTTGAGTAAGGAAAGAAAGATAATATTTTGATGCCAGAATTACATACATATGTGATGTCCAATAAATTCAAAAGATGAGGGGTACAAAAAAAATCATCTTACTCAGCCGCTTCCTTATAAAACGTAAATATATCGGGAGAGAAGTTACATGAAATCCTAAATCTGCCTGGGCAAGAATAGGAGATCAACATTTGTTTTTTTCTCTTACAGCCTACCACCTATCCTGGGCCCCTTGCCTTGTGTTGTAGATTTCCCATATTACATCAGTCCTAGGGCAGGGGCCTGTTCTTTGAAAGGATTGCAGAGAAGGCACTACTCAACAGTTTGCAGAGATGTGGCATTTCCCAGGAAGCCTTTAATCCCACTGGCAAGAGCCTGTATGAGGACATACATAAATCAGGACTGGCAAAACAAACACTGCAGAATATTCATTATTACAAAAAGACTAGCCTCTGCCTGCCTTCAGTCCTAGAGGGTCCCAGGCAGAACTGTCAGGCTGAACATCCTCTCATTTAGTTTTCACAGTTGTCAGGAACTTGAGAGCTTTGGCCTAAGGAGGGCAAGCTCAGGTCAGGAGAGAGATAAGGCCCAAGATCTGTTAGATACAAATGCCAGATCCCTTAAAAGGAGTTAAGAAAGCACTCACCCAGAACACTGGGGTCCCGAGGAGTTCAGGCCCTGCTGTCGACCCTTGGAGATCCTGAATTCCATGGCTGGATGAAATATAGAACGGCCTTGAAAGATGAGGCAGAGAGAGCCTGAGCCAGAGCTGCAGCCAGGGCTGGTGTTACTGCCATGACCAGGGCACATACCAGAGCCACGTTCAGATGCTCCTCCTACATCTAGTGAGATCTGAGACAGATTCTTCACTTTGTAACTAGGAGAAATAACCTAATGTAGATGACGGGTTGATAGGTGCAGCAAGCCACCATGGCATGTGTATACCTATGTAACAAAACTGCATGTTCTGCACATGTATCTCAGAACTTAAAGTGTAATTTAAAAAAGAAAAGAAAAGAAAAGTCAACATGCTAAGTAGTGGAGAGCCAATTTGGACCTAGGGCAAACACACTGTATGTCTTCCTTTTGTTTTTGCTCCACTTGAATAACTAGAAATGTTATTTTTTTTTTTTTGGTACTTTTAAAATGTATTCCTTTTCATAGAAGATTTATTTAGCTCAGTATCTGTGTTTATGAATAACATGGATAAATATGTATTTCTATTTTCCATATATAAATGTAAAAGTGCTGGTATTTTTATCAACAAATTGAAAACCCTTAGATCTCTCTTTGTGGTCCAGAACAAGACAACATGTCCTATCAGTAAGGATTTTTTTGTTGTATAAATTTAAGTTGTACAGCAGGATGTGTTGATATACAAAATGGCCATGCACCACATGGTGATGTGTGGTCTTATAAGATTATAATGGAGTTAAAAAACTGCATTACTTACATGTGTGTGGTGATGCTGGTAAAAAACCTACTGCACTACCAGGCCTATAAAATGTAGCACATACAATTTTGTGCAGTACATAGCACTTGATACCGATAATAAACAACTATGTTACTGGTTTATACCTTTTTTATACTATATTTTTTAAAAAATTAGGCTAGTGCAAGAGTAAATTATGCTTTTTGCCATTAAAAGTAATAAGAATTAAGACAGGGTGGTAGTAGTAATAATATTCTAGTAATATCAAATGAGTAGTAATATTAATAGGTAGTAATATTAAAATATCAAAATTAATACGTAGTAATATTCAAAGTAGTAATAATTGAGAAGGGATCTTGCTCTGTTGTCTAAGCTGGAGTGCAGTGGTGCAATCTTAGCTCATTGCAACCTCTGCCTCCTGGGTTCAAGCGATTCTCCTACCTCAGCTACCTGAGTAGCTGGGATTACAGGGGCCTGCCACCATGCCCAGATAATTTTTGGATTTTTAGTAGAGATGGAATTGCACCATGTTGGCCAGGCTGGTCTCGAACTCCTGACCTCCCTGGAGATGATCTGCCCACATCAGCCTCCCAAAGTGCTGGGATTACAGGCATCACTTTTATCATTATTTTAGTGTGCACTGCTACTAATAAAAAAATGTTAACTGTAAAAACAGCCTCAGGCAGGTCCTTCAGGAGATGGTCCAGAAGATGCTGTTATCCTAGGAGATGACAGCTCCATGCGTGTTACTGTCCCTGACGACCTTCCTGGGGGACAACATGTGGAGGTAGAAGACAGTGACATTGATGATCCTGACCCTGAGTAGGCCTAGGCTAATGTGTGTGCTTTTATGTTCATTTATAACAAAAAAGTTTAAAAATTTAAAAAGTAAAAATAGAAAAAAAGCTTATAAAATAAGAATATAAAGAAAATATTTTTGTACAGTTATACAATGTGTTTATCTTTTAAGCTAACTGTTACTACAAAAGGGTCAAAAAACTAAAAATATTAAGAAGTTTATAAAGCAAAAAAAAGTCACAGTAAGCTAAGGTTAATTTATTGTTAAAGAAAGAAAAGTGCTTTTGAAACTTTAGTGTAGCCTAAATGTACAATGTTTATAAAGTCTAAAGTCTATAGTAGTGTACGGTAATGTCCTAGGCCTTCACATTTACTCACTGTTAATCACTGGGTCACTCAGGGCAACTTCCAGTTCTGCAAGCTACATTAATGGTAAATACTCTATACAGGTGTATGATTTTTAACCATGTTTTATAGCCTATTTTTTTACTGTACCTTGTCTATGTTTAGGTACACAAATACTTAGCACCGTGTTACATTTGCCTACGGTATTCAGTACAGTCACATGCTATACAGGTTCGGAACCTAGGAGCAATAGGCTATATCAAATAGCCTATGTGTGTAGTAGGCTATATCACCCAGGTTTATGTAAGTATACTCTATTATATTTGCATAACAATGAAATTGCCTAACAACGCATTTCTCAGAAAGTATCCTCATTGTTAAGCAATGCATTACAGTACATAGTGAAATGCTTACTGCACGTAAGCAATTTAATATATCCATTGTATCATATAGTTACCTCGTTTTGTGGTAAGAGCCCCTAAAATCTACTCTTAGAAAATTTGCAGTCTGCAATGCAATATTATTAACTATAGTCCTCATACTTTACTTTAGATCTCTAGATTTTTTTTTTTTTTCTTTTGAGATGGAGTTTCACTCTTGTTACCCAGGCTGGAGTGCAATGGCGCGTAGATCTCTAGATTTATTCATCCTACAAAGCTGCAACTTTGTACTGTTTGACATGCATCTCTGCATCCTCTCCCCACCCTGCTTGTGGTAACCACTGTTTTATTCTCTTTGACTACGTATTTATCTTTTTTTCTTTTTAGACTCTACATATAAGAGATATTAATAGCATGCAGCATTTTTCTTTCTGTGTCTGGTTTATTTCACTCAGCATAATGTCCCCCAAGTTCATCTGTGTTGTTACAATGACAGAATTTCTTTTCAAGGCTAAATAACATTTTAAAAAATACTATCTTCATTTCAGGGGTATATGTGCAGGTTGTTATATAGGTAAATTGCATGTTGTGGGGGTTTTGTGTACAGATTATTTCATCACCCAGGTAATAAGCATAGTACACAACAGACAGTTTTCCCATCCTCACCCACCTCCCACCCTCCACCTTCAAGTAGAACCTAGTATCTGTTGTTCCCTTTGTGTCCATGTATACTCAATGTTTAACTCCCACAAAGAACATGCAGTATTTGGTTTTCTGTTTCATGGTCTATGTATACCACAATCCTTTATCCATTCATCCATTGACAAACACTTTGGTTGTTTCCACATCTTGGTCATTGAGAATATTACTGCAGAGAACATAGGAGCACAGATATCTATAGGAGGTGATGATTTCATTTCCTTATGGCCAGACGAGGGATTGCTGGGTCACATGGTAGTCCATTTTCAATTTTTTTAGAAAGCTGATACTGTATTCCATAATGGCTGTACCAATTTGCATTCCCACCAATAGAGTATAAGGGTTCCATTTTCTCTACACTCTTGCCAACACTCATCTCCAGTGGGTTTTTGTTTTGTTGGGTTTTTTTCTTTTTCTTTTTCTAATAGCCTTTCATATGAGGTGATATCTCACTGTGGTTTTGATTTGCATTTCCCTGATGGTTAGTGATGTTGAGCACATCTTTGTATATCTATTGGACATTTTTATGCCGTCTTTGGAGAAATGTCATACAAATAGTGATTTTTCTTGGGTAGTGATTATCTTGAAAACATGAATGAACACTGTGATAAAAATTATTGAGATCAAAAAAAAATTTTTTAAGATTGTCTATTACTGGTTTACCAGGTTCTTTTTAGTCTTTCTTCTTATAAAATTAAGAGTTATATATCTTGATTTGCTTAGATTATTGAAGCATGTAGAAGAGACTAAATCCTAAATTATTGGATTTCACACTCACTCTCTTGTTTATTCCTTAATCATTAATTGAGCATCAGCTCTTTGGAAGACTTCATGTAACTACTGGGAATGTTTGCCCCAAAACAAATCAATTTCTTGCCCATTTAATTTTAGAGTCTAGGAGCAGCTGTCATAAAACAAAAAAAGATGATGAGGTACTCGCTAGGACTTAAAGAACGAGTACAAAGGAGGAATGAGGAAAAGAGGAGGTTTGAGATTAGAGCAATCAAGTATAAATGACCTGAGGCAAGGCAGTTTAGAGTGTAAGGAAACCTCAAGTCCCCTAGTAGGAGGTAATTTTAAGGGAAACTACTTGGTAGGGGCTGGATGAGGCTGTGGGAGGGGCCAGGCCCTCAGATGGTGCCTCTCAGAGGTGTGAGATAAAACCTGGAATGGGAAGTAGTTCTTAACAGTTATTTTGTGGTCACGGAGAAACCAGAGAGAATCTGCACCTGGGACAGGGATGGAATGTGTCCTGTGCTCTTGTCCCAGTGCAGGAGAACACAGTCACAGTGCACAAACTAGGTGCTTTATACCGTTGGTGCATTTCAGTGTTGAGAGACTAAGTCTGGAATGGCGAACTGTCCCTAACATTCACTTTCCTGTTGTGGGAAAACCAGATAGAATCTCTACCTAGGACAGAAGTGAAAAGTGTTCTACGTCCCTATCCCAGCACAGTCTAATACCGTGCACAACCTAGGTGTTCTATGTACATCATCTCCAGTGAGTTTCTGAGAAAGAAGGGAGATGATAGCTTCAATGGAGATAAGATGCCCAGAAGCCATTATGCTGGCACTCTTTGTCCTAGGTTGGGGAATTAGGAGCCTGCACTATTAAAAGGGCATTCAACAGTGGTGTGGCCAGACATGGTGGCTCATGCCTGTAATCCCAGCGCTTTGGGAGGTGAGACGGGTGGATCACTTCAGATGAGGAGTGGAGACCAGCCTGGCCAACATGATGAAATGCCATTTCTACAAAAAATACAAAAATTAGCTGGGCATGGTGGTGGGCACCTGTAATCCCAGATACTAGGGAGACTGAGGTAGGGGAAATCACTTGAACCTAGAGGCAGAGGATGCAGTGAGCCAAGATTGTGCCTCTGCACTCCAACTTGGATTACAGAGTAAGACTCCATCCTTAAAAAGAAAAAAGAAAAATCAAAACAGTGGTGGTTAACATGGAAGGTTATTTAGGATTTAGAAAAAAATATGGGTCATTGATAAAAATTTTGAGACTTGAGTTGTATCTAATTGGAGAAGGCTCTTCCACGAACACTTTATAAATTGTATAATTTTCCTTGAAAGCATCATTTCGTTTGATTACAATTTCTTTGTTTGGAGTTTGGTAATATGCTCAAGTTCACAGGGTGAGTAAGTGGCAGGGCTGGGACTAGACTCCTGTTCTGAATTCTTCTAGAGCCCACACTCTTCATTCTGTTCCTCTCTGCCTGGAGCAGACTTTGTATTCCATAATTCACTTTTCTCCTCAATACTCCCAAATGCATCTCAGGGGTTAAAAAGAAGGATTCTGTGTGCAAAGAATTGGATTGGAATACACAGCCAAAGCAATTAAGAATATTAAAATAAATAAAAACTATGAATAAAGAGGAGAAAGATATTATTCAGTGACAATATGATCATCTACATATGCACAGTCAGATAACCTGAAAATCAAGGACCACACAGTCATCCTGAACAGCTCCTTTCCATTAAGAAGTTAATTAATTAAAACAGAAGTCACATAAGAGGCTAATGCTGGCTATTGAAAAGAATAAATCAGCATCATTTTTCTCTGACAACCCACCCCACACCCTGGACTCCCTGCTTTACATTATACTTTTCTTATCTCACGTTAACTCTGAGGCACAGACTTGCAAGGTTTGCAGTAGGAACACTGCCCAGAGTTTGCAGCGATGTGGCATTTCCCAGGAAGCTCTTGTCCGAGAGACAAGAGTAAATAAGGAGGCCACTCATGAATAAATACTGGAAAGACCATCACGCCAAAAAATAGAGGGTCATTCAGCGATCTACCCAAACCTGTTTTCAGGCCTAGAATGCCCCAGGCAGTGCAGTCACACCAAGAGTCCTCTCTTTTACCCTTCAGAGTTCTCAGCAAAGTAAGAGTTTTGACCTAAGGTGACCTCAGTTAAGTAGAGGGAGGATCCCAAGGTCTGGCAGATATCATGGAGGACCTTGAATGAAGAACAGGAGGAGACAGAACAGTGATGCCCCATAGAAACCCGACTCTGCTGTCTGCCCTCACAGGACCCAAACATCCCTGGCCTAGTGTGGCTCATCCAAACTTCAGCCTAGAACTCAGAGGACCTTGATCTGAGCAGAATTCATGGCATAGAAGGTGGAATCCCAGGACTGGCCAGCAGCGAAGTGAGATTCTTGAGTAAGTATAAAAGGGAAAACTAAACTCACAAATGAGAGGACTTCATGCAGCCCAATCCATGTTTTTAACCCTGGAAAGTCCCAGGCAGAACTATAAAACTGCCATGCCTCTCATTTCAGCCTGAGGGTCTCAGGGATGGGAGGGCTTTGTCTAATAGGGCAGCTTCAGTTCTTCAGAGGTGTCTTGGCCCTAATTACAGTCAAGATTAAGACCAAGCTGAGTGTGGTGACTCACACCTGTAATCCCAGCACATTGAGAGACCGAGGCGAGTAGATTGCTTGAGACCAGGAATTCAAAACCAGCCGGGGCAGCATGGCAAAAAACTGTACAAAAAAATACAAAAATTAAAAAAGGGCCAGGCGCGGTGGCTCACACCTGTAGTTCCAGCACTTTGGGAGGCCAGGTGGGCGGATCACAAGGTCAGGAGTTCAAGACCATTCTGGCCAATATGGTGAAACCCCCGTCTCTACTAAAAATACAAAAATTAGCCAGGCATGGTGGCACACACCTGTAGGCGCAGCTACTGGGAGGCTGAGGCAGGAGAATCGCTTGGACCTGGGAGGTGGAGGTTGCAGCGAACAGATATCGAGGCACTGCAATCCAGCCTGGAAACAGAGCGAGACTCCATCTAAAAAAAAAAATAGCTGAACAGCAGTGGTGCACCCCTGTAGTCCCAGCTACCCGGGAGATTGAGGTGGGAAGATAGCTTAAGCCCTAGGGGTGGAGGCTGCAGTGAGCCGAGGTCGCACCACTACGCTCCAGCCTGGGCGACAGACCGAAACACTTTCTCAAAATAAACATTTTTTTTTTT
>NW_016107597.1:2805244-2834401 GCF_001604975.1 Cebus imitator
AAGTGAGGACCATTGGTGCTAACCAGGGAACCTCTCTCCAAAGAGGGGCCCGCCAAACAGTCTCACTAACCCTGTTTTCAGGTTTGGGAGGCCCCAGGTCATGGCCTGATAACATGCCTAGACTTCCCCTCTAACGACTATGGGAGGGGAGAGCTTTGGAGGTTGGCAGACTCCGCTCAGTAGAGGAATTCCTCTGTTCCACTAGTATCAAAGTGAGAACGCTGAATAGGGACCTAGGGACCACTGACTCCAGAACAGCAGGGTCCCAGAGTCTCACCTCCTGCTGTCAACCCTTGGAGACCCCGAGCAAGATGTGGCTCATTCTCACTTCCGCTTTGAAAGTGAGGCTATTGGCCTGACAGGTGTAGTAGCTTCAGTTGGCTCCACAGCCTAGCGTGAATTCTTAGAACTGATCTGGAGTAAAGGTAAGAACCCTGAGCAGGGACTGAAGGGATCACTCCTTGCCCATTATGAAGGGGGACCCACAAAGCCTCGCCCTTGCAGTTGACCCTGGGAGGTCCTGGTTGAGTTCTGTCTGGAAAGTCTCACAGAGGGAGCATCTTGGACCAAGGCAGCAGCCCCGGTTATTCAGTTGGAGGGGACCTGCACCTTAACTGGAGCCAAGGTGAAGTGTGAGTGCTAAAGGAGGGGATCTCTTCCCAGAAGGGTGTCAACAGAAAGCAGCAGCAGCCCTACTGGTTAGCATCCTACTGCTTAGCACCAGTGGTCCTTGTTTTTATTTATTTATTTATTTTTCAGACAGAGTCTCACTGCTGCTAGCTAGTTTAGAAGCCTCCAGACAGGGGTAGTCATAAGCGGGGCCCTGACTTCCCCATCTAGGAAGAGAAGCGTTCAGGGAGGTGAGGGTTTTGTTTGGAGGTGGGTGAATTTAGGTCAGTAGAGGGAGAAATTTCAGGCTATGATAAGATACCAAGGTAAAGACCCTGAATGAGAATCTAGGGACCAGCAACTCCAAAACAGTGGAGTCCCATGGAGTTCTACCCCTGTTGTCAGCCGTCAGTCCCTGGGAAGTTGTGAACAGATAAGATAAGGCTTGTCCTCACTTCCTTGGAAGTGCTTTGAAGGGGAGGATCCGGAGATGAGGGGCACAGCATCCTGTTGGCAGAAGGCAAATTCTCAGGACTCTTCTGGAGTCATGGTCAGGACCCTGAATGTGGACAAAACAGACTGCCATCCCCCAACCTAAAACTAAGAGGGCCACACTAAATCCTGCCCCTGAGGTCTTCCCTGGGAAGACCTTGAAGACTGTCTGACATCTATCTACCTGGAAAGTCTCAGGGAGGGAAGGGCCTTGGTTTCAGAAAGTAGCCCCAGTTGAGCAAGTGGAAGAGAGTCAGGGTGAGGGCCGTGAGTGATAATGAAGGAATCTCTGCAATAGAGGTGGCAACACAACGTCCCTGCACTCATTTTGCAAGCTCCAGGCAAAGGTATTCATAGGTGAGAGGGGGTCGTGACTTCCCTGTCCAGGGCCTTGTTCTGAGGCTGGAGGACTTAGGTTAATGGAGGGAAGTGTCCCACGACCTACTAGGAGTCAAGGTCAGAGACCTGATAGAAAACTAAAGGGAACACTGCCTCTAAAAAGTAGAGTCACACAAATTATCCGTCTTCTCTCAGCTCCAGGAAGCCTTGGAATAGCATCAGGCTGAGATGCTTCCTTACTGCCTAGAGAGTGACAGAAAGGGTGAACTAATTATGTGCCCCAGTTCTGCAGAGGGAAAAGCGAGGAGACCCAGAGCCTTACAAGAGTCACAGTGAGGACTCTGAATGAGGACTAGTGATATCACTCCTCCCACATAAAGAAGAGACAACAAAGAGTCCCCTACTCCCCACTTGCATCCCTGAGGTGGCTGGGCATGGAGGTCTGGTGTATGTGAACTCACCTTTCTTTTTCATAGCATTAGGTTGCTGAGGGCCTTTGTCTAAGGTGAGGGGCATCAGATCAGCAGAGGCAACTGTCTAGGTCCTACGTACAGACAAGGTGAGGACTGTGAATGAGGTGTCAGAACCCCAGTAAGCCCAGGAAAGAGTAGGTTTCCATAATGCTCTTAGCACCTAGTTCCTCCTGTCAGGGGTGGTCCCAAGGAGATGAGGACATTTGCTGGAGGTGTCAAACTTAGTGCAGCACAGAGGAGGGGACTCAGGCCCTGACAGTTTTTAGGATGGTCCTGAATGTGAGCTGAGAGAAACCTACCCCAGAGTAAAAGGAGATGCACAAGAACTAGACCTGCTGTGGCTCCTCTCAGCCCCAGTATACACAGAACAGAGCTGGCAGGCTACTGCCTAAGGCACACTTTAATTACTTTCACAGGGTTCTCAGAGGACAAACTGGTCAGAACAGAAACCCTCTGGGTTTCTAGAGCAGTGCTCTCACAGAAACCTGCAGAGGTGGCCTTCTTTTAAATCCAAGGTGGAGCCTCTCTGCTGAAGGTGCTGATTTCTTTTTCTCCTTCTCTCTCTCTCTCTCTCCCCTCCAGGTGCCTATATCACCTGCCCTTCTGCTGACAGTCCTGCCTGCTGTTCTTGACCATAGCCATCATGCCTCGGGGTCAGAAGAATATGCTCCATGCACCTGAGAAACGCCAGACCCGTGGTCAGACCCGGGGTCGCCAGGGTGCTAAGGCCACTGCAACTAAGGGGAAAAAAGTATCATTTTCATCCCCTCTTGTTTTGGGGGCTACTATCCAGAAAAAGTCTGCCGGTAGGTCAGGTAGCATTCTCAAGACGCCTCGGAGAGCACTATCCACCACCATATCGGTAAATGTTTCTCACAAAAAGCCATGCAAAGGAGCCAACAGCAAAACTGAGAAAAAGCAAAGCTCCTCTCAGGGCCTATCCTCCACTGTGCGGTCTCGCACAGATCCTCTAACCATGAAGACAAATATGTTGGTGCACTTCTTGATGGAAATGTACAAAATGAAAAAGCCCATTATGAAAGCAGATATGCTAAAAATTGTCCAAAAAAGGTATGAAAATCGCTTCCCTGAGATCCTTAAAAGAGCTTCTTTCAACATGGAAGTGGTATTTGGTGTTGATTTAAAAGAAATTGATTCTAGCAAGGACTCCTATATCCTTGTCAGCAAAATGGATCTCCCCAACAATGGGAGGGTGACTCGTGGCAAGGGATTTCCCAAGACAGGTCTCCTGCTGAATCTTCTGGGTGTGATCTTCATGAAGGGCAACTGTGCCACTGAGGAGAAGATCTGGGAATTCCTGAATAAGATGAGAATATATGATGGAAAGAAACACTTCATATTTGGGGAGCCCAGAAAGCTCATCACCAAAGATTTGGTGAAGCTTAAATACCTGCAGTACCGACAAGTGCCCAACACTAATCCTGCACGCTATGAATTCCTATGGGGTCCAAGAGCCCATGCTGAAACCAGCAAGATGAAAGTCCTGGAGTTTTGGGCCAAGGTCAATCAAACTGTCCCCAGTGCATTCCAGTTCTGGTATGAAGAGGCTTTGAGAGATGAGCAAGAAAGAGCCCCAGCTGCAGCTACATTCAATGATGGCAGTGATGCCATGGGCAGAAAATGTTCCAAGGCCAAGGCTAGCAGCTCATCCCACGCCCAGTGAAGTTGAAGCAAATTTTTCATTTTGTGGTTAATGAGGGCAGTCACTGTTCCAAGGAGTGAAGGGCTGGGTGTTACTGGAGGGAACACACTGTATAATACCTTTTTGTTCTAGTTCTAAATGGATAATTTGAAGATTTATCTGTATTTTGGGGAGTATTTTTCAAATGTTCCTTTTATTTAACATTATAATCTAAGTTTAGGATTCATATTAGTCACATTTGTTGTTTTTTTGGTTTAAGAGTAAAAATTTTGCTGTTTTGTAAACAGATTGAGAAAAGTTCCATCTTATTTAGTGATCTGGTGCAAAATAACCTGGAATTAGAATAAGCATTTCCTTGAAAATGTTTTTTTTTTTTAAAGGCATTAAAATGTATGGGATTAAGAAATATAGAAAGAGAGTAAGATTGTCAATATTTTGTTTCCTAAGTGTTTTTGTTCTGTGTTTTAATAAAATGGAAGATAAACAACCATATATGTCTGGCTTATCTAATAATGTAGAATTAAATCATAATAAATTAGACCTCATGCTCACACACTCATTTATTCTTCAAGCATTAACTGAGCATCTGCTCTTGGAAGGATCCATGCTAGTACTGGGAGGGCTAAGAAAAAGAAGACGTAGCAACTGACCTTAAAATTGCAAGGTCAAGAAGCAGCTATCATCTAAGGAAAATGGTGATATGCACTCTAAGACCAAAAGGGTAAGACCAAAATGATAAGAAGGGAGAGAGGTGGTTCTACATGGGAACAGTCAAGTATAAATTGTCTAATCAAGGCTGTGTGGGGCCTAAGGAAAGTGCAGGTCCCTCAATGGGAGTTACGTGAGGCTGCATGGTGGGCTGGATGAGGCTATGTATGGTGAGCTGGGGCCAGGCTGTCAGATGTTGCCTCTCAGAGATGCGAGACAAGGTTTGGAATGGGAAACAGTTCTTAACAGTTACTTGGGATCATGGATAAACCAGGGGAATCTGGGGCAGGAATGTATCCTGTGCTCTTGTTCCAATACAAATAAACACAGCACACACTAGGTATTTTGTGCACATCATCTCCAGCCACTTTCTGAGAAATAAGGGTAATATCCTCAAGGGAGATGGGAGGCCCAGAAGCCACTGTGCTGGCACTCCTGGGCTGGGGTATCTAGAGCCTGTTCCATGAAAAGCACATTCAATTAGGTTACCTCGTGTGGAATCTGGCATACTCTAGGCAAGGTCTAGTTTTTGAGAGGTGGTTAAATGAATGAAAATAAAAGTGGTTTAGATGGAAGGATAGTTGAAAGAGACGGAAGTTTTTGGTCCTCGAAACACATATTAGAATCTGTGTTGCATCTACTCAGGAAGTCTACCTCATACTAATATTGAGTCATCTATCAAGTAATGAGGAAATATTAATTAGTTTTCCTTTCTAAGTAGCACTTTGTCTGATAGGGCTTTCTTTGTCCTAGAATATGGTATAATCTTCGACATCTCCTGCATTGAAAAATAAGGCCCAGTATAGTGGATTGCAATGTCAGGGGACAAATTAATCACTATTTTATGTCTCAATACATCTCAAGTATTTTATATACATTGTATACATTTTACCAGTCCTACAAAACAGAGTTTATCAAACCCACTTCACAGAAAAAATGTCTGAAGCCCGCAGTCTGTTAATGAGTCCAATTTTTTCATGGCTGGTAAGTGACAGGACGGGGGCAAGACCCTTAGTCTGAATTAGTGTAAAGCACACTCTGTTCCATGCCTCCCAACCTGAGACTGTGTCCCCTTACTCACTTTTCTTCTCACTACTCCCAAATGTACATCAAGTGATAAGATTCTGTGCCCAGTTTGCTGGACTGGAATACAAAATCAAAGCAACAAAATTACCAAAATGATTGAGATGTGTGAATAAAGGAGAGAAAGACAATATTTGATGACAATATGATTACATAATCAAAGATAGATAAACTCAAAAGATCATGGGCTCACATTCTGTCATTCTGGACAGTTCCCCCTTTTTTTTAGGAAGTTAAATATTTTCCAAGAGAAATACATAAGAGGCTGGTAAAGAGAAGAAATAGATCAATGTGTTTCTTTCTCTGACAGTATGACTTCTATCCTGGGGCTTCTGCCTTGTGTTACAGCTTCCGTATCTTACATCACTTCTGGGACAGGGATGCATTGTCTGCAAGATTTGTTGTAGGGAAACTGGTCAAGACTTTTAAGGGATGTGGCATTTCCCAGGAAGTCATTAATTAAGGGACAAGAACCAAGAAAAAGACCCTCATATAGGAGGACAGAGCAGAGCAACATGCCAGACACAGTTCTTAGCCTGAGCATCTCCTCACTTATTCTTCAAAGTTGTTAGGGACTTGTGAGTTCCTGGACCTCAGGTCAGCAGAGGGAGGAGTCCCATTCTCTGACACATACCAAGTTGAGGACCCTGAATAAAGAATGAGGGAAGCATTCACCCCAATAGTCTTGACATGTGGCTGAACCTGATTTCTACTCCGGAGGTCTTAAGAAGGTAAAGACCATTATCTCAGGCTGGCTGACTCAGGTCCTTAGAGATAGGACTCCTAAGGTGTGCCAGGAGTAAAGTGAGTACCCTGAATGGTGCAGGAACCACCAAACCCCTATCAGTGTAGACCCCACAGAATCCTCCCTATTGTCATCTCTGAGAGATTCAGGCATGAATGTCAGACAGAGGCACCCTCATATCATCAGTAGTAACAGAGAAGGGAAGGTCTTGTTCTGAGGTGGGCAGTCCCAGCTCAGCAGGGAGAGGAATATTAAGCCTTCCTGTGAGTCAGATTTAGGATCCCGAGTTAGGAACTGAGTAGGACAATCCACCATAAGACCTCAACCTGTCTACCACAGCTGCCACTCTATGGGAGACCATAGTCAGTTATGTCCAGATAAGGCCACCCTCTTCCTCCTATCGGATCTCAGGGAGGTGCAGGCCTTTTAAACGGAGAGGTCTTGAGGTCAAAAAAGAGGGGAGCCCCAGGATCTTATAGGAGCCAAATAAAGGAAACCAAGTGAGAACTGAGGGGACTGCTCACCTCTAAATAGAGAGGACAACAGAGTCAAGCCCCCTGCATAAATCTTAAATTGCCAGGGCAACATGTGAGGCTGAGGCTTCACCATCCCTTTTTTTTTTTTTTTTTTTATACTTGACCTTCTTTTTTCAGAATAGTTTTACGTTCACAGCAAAACTGAGCAGAAAGCACAGAGAGTTCCATAGGCATCCTGTCCTCACAGGCACAGCCTCCCTCATATCAATCTCCCAACCCAGGGTAATACATTTGTTACAATTGAGTATACATGGACACATCATTATCACCCAGCATTATCACGTTATCAATTTAAGACAGAATTGCTTTACTGCCTTAAAAGTTCTCTGTGCCTCATCTATTTATCTCTCACTCTTCCCAACCCTTGGAAACCACTCAACTTTGTACTGTTTCCATACTTTTGCCTTTTCCAGAATGTTGTATAGATGGAATTATGCATTGTGTTGCCTTTTCAAATTGGCTTCTTTCACTTTGTAATATGTATTTAAGTTTCCTCCATGTGTCGTTGTGGCTTGATAGTTCATTCCTTTTTAACACTGAATAATATTTTATTCTGTTAATTTATCCACTCTTCTTCTGAAGGACATCTTGGCTGCTTTCCAGTTTGGGCAATTATAAATAAAGCTACTATAAATGTTTGCGGGCAGGTTATTCTGTGAACATACGTTTCAACTCATTTGGCTAAATAACAAGGAGTGCAGTTGCTAGATCATACGATAAGACTACGCATAGTTTTGTAAGAAATTTATAAGCTGTCTTCCAAAGTGGCTGTACCATTTTGCATGTCCACCAGCAATGACAGTGTGCTCCTATTGCTCCACATCCTCATCGGGATTGGGGTTTTCAGTGTTTTTGATTTTGGCCATTCTTATAGGTATGGAGTGGTTTCACATTTCTTTAATTTGCAAGTCTCTAATGACATGTGATGTTGTGCATCATTTCATGTACGTATTTACCTTCTGTATATATTATTTGTTGAGATACTTGTTTATATCTTTTGCCCATTTTTAATAGGGTTGGTCAGTTCTTATTGTTCAGTTTTAAGACTTTTTTGTATGTTTTGTTTAACAGTCCTTTATCAGATATGTCTTTTGAAAATAAATTTTTCCCAATCTAGGAGTTGTCTTATTCTTTGTGGTATCTTTAGCAGAGCAGAAGTTATAATTTAGTGAAGCCCAGATTATCAATTTTTTTTCATAGATGCCCATCACATTTTATGTCAGAACAAGAAAAGGTGAAATTCTTGGTCTGAAGTCGCAGTTATCAGTCAACAGAAGAGACAGTCCACAACCCTGCATGGAGTCCAGATGAGGAACCTGAGTGCAAACTTGGGACCTGAGGATCCATGGACAGAGAGCACTAAATGCTTCGAAGCAGGGGTGATGGGTTCAGGTGTTCCTACATTTCTCTCATCTGGGTCCCATAAAAACTTAAAGATTCACCTTCACAATACCAATAGAAGGAGACTGAGGCCCTGCCAAGAGCTGACATGATAATTCTAAAGGTAATCAAAGTGGATCCTTTCCAAGCCAGAACACAGAGAGAACCCAGTCAGCCCCCGGCAGGGTTGGCAAGCTGCAGCCTAAGGCACATTGTAACTTCCTCAGCTGAGTTCTCAGAGGACAGAATGACTAAGAACAATAGCCCAGTGAATAGTTAGAACAGTGTTCTCAAGGAATCCTGCAGAGACGGCTTCTGAAAAGCCAAGGTAGTATCTGCCTGCTAAAGGTGTTCTCAGGATCTCAATCTCTCTTCTCTAGGCACCGCATCACCTGCCCTTCTGCCTACACTCCTGCCTGCCGTGCCTAACCACAGCCATCATGCCTCGAGGTCAGAAGAGTAAGCTCCGTGCCCGTGAGAAACGCCAGCGGGCCCGTGGTCAGACTCAGGATATCAAGATTGCTCAGGCCACTGCAGCAGACAAAGAAGAGTCTCATTCCTCTTCCTCATCTGTTTTGGGGGATATTCCCTCCAGCTCCCCTGCTGCTGGCATTCCGCAGAAGCCTCAGAGAGCACTATCCACTACTGGTGCTGCAGCTATGTCATGCACTGGAGCTGATGAAAGTGACAAGAGCCAAGGTGAGGAAAAGGCAAGTTCCTCCCAGGCCTCAACATCCACTGAGAGCTCAATCAAAGATCCTATAACCAGGAAGACGAAGATGTTGGTGCAGTTCCTGCTGTACAAGTATAAAATGAAAGAGCCCACTACAAAGGCAGAAATGCTGAAGATCATCAGCAAAAAGTACAAGGAGCACTTCCCTGAGATCTTCAGGAGAGCCTCTCAGCGCATGGAGCTGGTCTTTGGCCTTTCCTTGAAGGAAGTCAACCCGACCAGTCACTCCTACACCCTCGTCAGCTTGCTGAATCCCACCAACGATGGAAACGAGAGCAGTTCCTGGAAATTTCCGAGGAACGGGCTTCTGATGCCTCTACTGAGTGTGATCTTCTTAAATAGCAACTGTGCCAGTGAAGGGGAAATCTGGGAATTCCTGAATGTTTTGGGGATCTATGATGGTAAGAGGCATATCATCTTTGGGGATCCCCGAAAGCTTATCTACCAAGATCTGGTGCAGGAAGGATATCTGGAGTACAAGCAGGTGCCCAACAGTGATCCCCCACGCTATCAATTCCTGTGGGGTCCAAGAGCCTGTGCTGAAACCAGCAAGATGAAAGTCCTCGAGTTTTTGGCCAAGGTGAATGATACCAACCCCAGTAACTTCCCACTCCTTTATGAAGAGGCTTTGAGAGATGAAGAAGAGAGAGCCACAGCCCGGCCCAGAGTTGCAGCCAGGCGTGGCACTACTGCCATGACTAGTAAGCATTCAAGGGACACATCCAGCAGCTCTTCCCACCCCATGTGAGATCTAAGGCAAATTGTTCAATTTGTGGGTGAAAGACCTGCTGCCTTCTATGTTCCTGTGCTGCATGAATAACTTTGTTGAATTTTCTTGTGATGCTTCTTAAAATAGAAAGTTTATTTAGATTCAGAATATAAGCTTAGAAATGGCATGCATCACACACTTATTGCTGTTTATCAGGTTGGTTTAGTAATAAGAGTTTGGTTTTTGAAATACAAATAGAAAATCTGAAAATCATTTTTGTGATACAGAGCAAAATAACATGGCATTGGAATAAGGTTATCTTTAGAAATTTAAAATAACGCCACAATAAAATAGGTAGAATCTGAAGACAGAAAGAGAAGGAAAGCAAAAGTTGGTTTATTTTTGGTTTATCTTACTCCATTCAGTTTTTTGTTGTTCATAAATTTAAAAGTTACATACCTGGTTTGCTTAGATTATTCAAGAATGTGGAGGCTTGGGCCAAGGTCAATGACAGTGTCCCCATTGTCTTCCCTCTATTAAGAGAAGACTTTGAGACATGAGGCAGACAGTGTTGCAACTGGGCCTGGCATGTTCCAGTGTGATGTCCAGCAGTGTCTCCCACTCCTTGTGAAGTCTGAGGTATATTCTTTACTTTTAATTAAAGAAAATATTAGCCTTCTAATTAATGGAGGGCCAAAGAGGAGTTGGTGGAAACACCATATATAATATATTTGTATGTAAAATGATTTATCTTTTCATTTTCCTGTATTTCAGTGTTCTTTCTTTTAATTGTATAATTATTTAGTTTCAGAATTTACGTTTATGAATGGCATGAATCACTTATTTATTAAAATATGTCACGTTGAAGAACAAGAACTTTTGCATTATGTAAAACAATTTAAAATCTTTAAATCGTTTGTGAAAAGGAAATTACCTAGCAATAAAGTTGGTGGGATCATGAAATAGAGAAAAAAAGTAAAATGTGGTCAGTTCTTGCTTTGTTTATTCCTTTTAGTCTTTCTTTGTAAAACTGAAGTATATGTATCTGGATTGGGTTAGCTTTTTCAGGAATGTGGGAGAAATTAAATAGCAATACATTTGACTTCCTGCTCACTTGCACTTTAATTGTCCAAATATTAATTGAGCAGCTGTTCTTTGGAGGGCTCCTAGCTAGTACTGGATAAGCAAAAAAAAAAAAAAAAAAATTAAAATCCTGCCCATAGAATTTTAGAATTCAACAGCAGCTATCACATAATGAAGGTGATGAGATAGTCCCTAAGACCTAAAGACAGTTGAAAAGAGGGTATAAGAAGGTGGGGTGTTTCCAGCAGAAGAATCTAGTGTAAATGTCCTAAGCAAGGTAATTGAGACTCTGGGAAACTGAACATACTGCAGTAGGAGGTAATTTTATGTTGTTGCGTAGTGACCAGATGGGGCGCACCGAGCAGGGGTCACACACTCAGATGATGGATCTCAGAGTTGAGAGTTAGAGACTGGAATGAAAAATTGCCCTTAACAGTTACTTTGGGATTGTGGAAAAACCAGAGGGAATCTTTGCCTGGGGCAGGGATAGAAAATGGCCTGTGCTCTTGTCCCAGTGCAAGTGAATCCAGTACACAAATTAGGTGTTTTATGCACATAGTCCCCAGGGTGTTTCTGAGAAATAAAGGTGATACTCCTTTAAGACTGGAAACTCAAACGCCACTGGGCTAATACTCTGCCATCAGCTGGGGAGCCAGAATCCATTCCATTAAAAGAGCATTCATTTTTCTTTTCTTTCATGTTTTTTGGAAATTTTAAGAGAGATCTAGATTTTTGGTGATGGTTAAATAAATGAATATAAGAGTGGTTTGTATGAAAGGCTAGAGTTGGTCTTTGAAGCAAACCCTAGAAGGTTTGAGTTGCTTTCAGCTGAGAAAGACAACTCCACACTCAAACTATGATTCAATATGGAAAAGATACTTAGAGTTTCTTTGTAAGCTGCATTTTGGGCTGATTTGTAGTTCCACGTCTTAGAATGCTATATATTCTTTCTTACCACTTGGGCTTAAAAAAAATCAGCAGGATGGATGATTTCTTCTGTAGTTGAAATAATCATAGTAATAAGCATTGTTTAAAGTCTCAGTGCACTCCAGGGCTTTGCATACGTTAACCACATTCTACCAGTCCTACATCACAAGGCTTATCAAGCCCATTTCACAGATGCAGAGCCTAAGGCTCATAGAGTTTGGTAACGTGCCCAAGTTCATACAGCTAGTAAGTTATAGGGCTGGAACTAGACTGCTGATCTGAATTCCTCTAGAGCCCACACTGTTCCACTCCTCCCAAACCGAAGCTTACCACAAGTTGCTTAATTCATTTTCTTCTGCTAACCCAAAGTGTATCTCAGGTAAGAAAGAAGAGGTCTCTATGTCCCAAACACTGGATTGGAATACAAAACCAGAGCAAGAATAATACCAAAATTATTGACACACGTGAGTTAAAGACAGAAAGAAATAATACTCGGTGACAATATGATCATCAACAGAAGCAAAATCAGATAGCTTCAAAAGATCAAAAGATTGCAAAATCATCCGGCTTCACCCTTTTCTGTAGAAAGTAAGTCTTTCAGAACTACCCTTTGGTTGGCGAAGTGAAGGAACAGATCAGCATGCTTTTTCCCCTGAGAGCACAACGTCTGTCCTAAGCTCTCCACCTTCCGTTTCAGTTTCCCAATGTCACATCACTTCTGGGACAGGGACCTCTTCTCTGCAAGCTTTGCAAAGAGGAAATTGGTCAAATTTTTGCAGGGATGTGACATTTCCCTGGAAGACTTTGATCAAGAGACAGGAGCCAACATGAGAAACCTCATGAATGAATAGTGGGGAGAAAACCGCTCCAAAATGTAGGGTTTCATCCAGAGTCTTCAGGAGGGTGACCTCAGTTCAGTAAATTGAGGAGTCCCAGGTTCTGATACATATAAAGGCGAGGAGCAAAACTGTGGAGTTCTATTGAGGCCTGTCCTTACTATCTGTTCTTGCAGGTTGCAAAAGAACTATGATTATATGAGGATCGTCCAGAATTCCAACTAGAAATTCTCAGGAAAACAGGACCTTGATGTGAGAGGAGCAGGTTCAGGTAAATAAAGGGTGGAGTTACAGGTTTGCTCACTTGTCAAGGTGAGGGCCTGAATGTGGACTAAGGGTTGCACCCACACCATAAGAAGAGGTCTCACAAAAAGCCCCAGGTGGGGATGGCAGGTTGATTTCTGCCTGGAAAGTCTCAGGGAGGTCACTGGTTCTGTCTACTTAGGGCAGCGTCAGTTTCACAGAGGGAAGAGGCTGAGACTCTAACAAGAATCACTGTAGGACTCTTAAGTGTTATGAGGGGACTCCACCAGCAGACAAGACCCCTCAGAATTCATCCCGTTTTGAAGCACCAGAGCTATGTGCCTAAGGTGCCTCTCATTTCTGCCTGGAAGGTCTCAGGGAGGAGAGCATCAGGCCCTGAAGGGAGTCGCTCTAGTTCTGCCTGGAGAGGAAACCGGAGCCAGAGTCCTAGTGAGGACTCTCAGTGCTGATGAGAAGACTTCTCCCCAAAAGAGGGACATTCACAGAGTCCTGCCACTGCTGTCAGACCTGTGAGGCCCAGGCAGGGGTGGCCTGTGTGGCACACTCAGATTTCCACTGTGGGTTTGAGGGAGGCTGGGGTATTGTTTGGAGGCTGGCGGAATTGGGTCAGCAGGTGGAGTCATCCCAGGCTGCTAGATACTAAGGTAAGGACTCCTAAGGGGTACGTAGGGATTAGCGACACTAGAACAGTGACCTCCCATAGCATCATGCTCCTACCGTCACCCTTCAAAGGCCCCAGGCTGCCGAATGTGGCTCATCCTGACTTCCGCTTTGAAGGCAAGGACCCCAGCAGATGTGGTTCATCCTCACTTCCATTGTGACGGCAAGGAGCCAAGCGCGGATGTTGCTCATCCTCACTTCCGCTTTGGGGGGGGGCGGGAGTGGGAGGGCGGGGGAGCGGGGGCCCCGGGCGGATGTGACGGGGACGGGGCGGGCCCCGCGCGGATGTGACTTATCACTTTCGCTTTGAAGGCGAGGAGGCGAGTCACCGATTAAGGGGCGCAGCGTCTGGTAGGCCGACGGTGAATTCTCAGGACTGGTCGGGAGTCAAGGTGAGGACCCTGAGTATAAATTGAAGAGACACCTTCACCCGTAGCAAATAGGGCCCCATTAAGTCCCGCTTTTGTGTTTGGTCCTGGAAGGCCTTAGGCAACCAGATGGGTAGCAACCTGACTATCTCTTCGGTGACTCAGGGAGATGAGAGCTTTGGTGTAAGGCATATAGACTCAGGTCTATGGCGGGAGGAGTCTTAAACCCTACTAGGAGTCATGGACAAAGTCCTGTGTGACGACTGAGGGAGTCGAAGACTCCCGAACAATGGGGCCAAAAGTCCCGCCGCTGCTGTCGGCACGCACAGGCCCCAGACAGCCTTGGCGGGATGTGGCTCGCTATGATTGTGAATTTAGGTCCAAGGAATATGAGGACCTTTGTCTACGGGGCATAGCCTCAGGACCATGTGATGGGTGGAGTCTCATAAGGAGTGCCGAGTGGAGGTGGAGACCGTGAGTGCGGAAATGGGGGCCACTCAATACACAAGGGAGAGAGCCGCACCTGATGCTGCCCCTGGGAGTCCCAGGCCAGAGCTGGTAAGCCCAAGTACTCCCTGTTCTGTCTTCAGGGGCTTAGGGAGAGGAGGACCTTGGTTTAAGGCCTCGCTGCCCCAGTTCAGTAGAGAGATGGGAGTCATCCGCTGTGACAGGTGTCAAGGTATAAATTCTGTATGAGGAATGAGGTAACTACCTAGTCCAGAACAGGTGGGAACACACAAAGTCTTAACTCGTCGTTCATTCCTGAGAAGCCAGCGTTAGAGCTCTCAAGTTGAGATTCTCCTCATTTCCTTCAGGGGTTGTTTCAGGTACATAATGGCTTTGGTTTAACATGAAAGCCCTTCTTTAGTACAGGGAGGAGGCCCAGTTCCTAATAGATGGTGATACTGAGAAAGTATGAGGGGACCCCTCCAAGAAAGAAGTAACCCACTTAGAGCCCTATCCCCACTATGAGACCTGGGAGATCCAGGTATGGTGATAAGATGAATCTCACTCACTTCTTCCTAGAGCATCTCAGGGAATTGAGGAACTTCATCAAAGGGGGCAGCCTTATGCTAGCAACTAGAGGATTCCCAGGTAATTCCAGGAGTCAAGAAGACCCAGAGAACCGGGGGAACCACTCATCCCATAACAGTGAAAGAAACAGAATTCCTTCCTGATTTTCAGTCTTGGGAGACGATGGGCATTTGTAACCAGATGAGAAAAATTTCACTTCTTCCTCAGGGAGTCGCGGCGGGGGGGGTGGTTTGTATGACTGAATAGGCATTAGATCAAGACAGAGAAGATACTGAGGGAGGAATAAGAGGAGCACTGATCCAGAAAGTGGGGCTTCACAAAGTTCCACCCCTTTCAGCCCTGGGAAACCTCAGGCAGAAGTAGCCAGATGTGTCATCCTCTCAAGTCTAGCCCTGGGTACTCAGAGAGGTGAACGCATTTGGATGAGGCTGGAAGAATCAAGTGGGCTTAGAGAGGAGCTCAGATTCTGCCTGAGTGAAGATTAAAGAGAACAACAACCCCAGAACACTGGAGCCCGTTAGAGTACAGGGTGACTGGATGTGACTCATGCTTTCTTTCATCTTGGGATTATGAGGAAATGAAAATCTTAATCTGATGCAAGGGGTCTCAGGTCACCAGAGGTAGAATCTCCAGATTGTGCCAGGACTCAGAGAGAGGACTTGAGGGAACTTCCACCTCATCAGTGGGGAGCCCTCAGAGTCCCTCTTTATTGTCAGCCCTAGGAAGCCCCAAGCATAAATGTCAGAAGTGCCCCTAAATTCCTCTTCAGGATTAACAGAGAAATGAGGGTCTTAGTTAGATGGGTTAGCAGGAGGAGTGGGAGGCATTTTAGGCCCTCCCAAGAGTCAAACTGGAGACCTTGAGTGAGCACCGTAAGTGGGGCTACACATCACAGAGCTTCAACTTGCCAGCCACAGCTTTCAGCCTCTGGAGAATATGGGCAGTGTGGCCAGACACAGCCACCCTCATTTCCTCTGCTGGGTCTCAGTCAGATGTAGGCCTCACTATGAGTAAATGTCCTCAGGTGTAGAGAGAACGGAGCCATAGGCCCTTCTGGGAGTCAAAGTATGGGCCATGGGTGTGGAATGAAGGTACCATTCATTCCCCCAAGC
This sequence comes from Cebus imitator, assembly GCF_001604975.1. Classification (NCBI taxonomy): domain Eukaryota; kingdom Metazoa; phylum Chordata; class Mammalia; order Primates; family Cebidae; genus Cebus; species Cebus imitator. Next base: position 2,821,000 of record NW_016107597.1, read on the forward strand.
CCCAACCCATACCTCAAATAGAGGAAAAGCAATGATGCTAGCTCTGTCCATGCACTTTGCTCTCAAAGGACCTGGCCCAGAGTTGTCAGGCTGAGACTTTTTATTTCTTTGCATCAGGTCTAAGGGAGGTGAGAGCTTAGTTCTGAAGATGCAGCACCAGTCAGCAGAAGAGAGGTTCTCAGACCTTAGCTTTTGATGAGATGAGGACTCTGAATGAAGACTGAGGTCCAGCTACCCCAGGACAGAGAGGGTCCCACAGAACTGTCAGCACTGCCACCCCTTCTAGCCCCCAGCAGGGATGGTGGGCTGAGGCAGTGCCTCATTTGTCTTTGGTGGATTCCAGGGAGCTTTGAAGTGTCAGCTTCAGAGCAGCACAAGAAGGCAGTCCCAGGCCCTTCCAAGAGTAGATATGAAGATACTGTATATGAACTGAGAGGGCCCTTGAACACAGAGGGAGTCTACACTGCCAGCCTCTGCTGTCACCCAGTCAGCCCCAGGCAGGATTGGCAACAAGATCCTAGTGAGTTCCTAGAGCAGTGCTCTCAAGGAAATCAGTAGAGGTGGCTCTCTAAAAGCCAAGATAGTACCTCCCTGCTGCAAGTGCTCACAGGATCTCATTCTCTTCTCCAGGTCCCACATTTGCTGCCCTTCTGCCCACATTCCTGCCTGTTGTGCCTCACGACAGCCATCATGCCTCGGGGTCAAAAGAGTAAGCTCCGTGCTCGTGAGAAACGCCGCAAGGCACGAGAGGAGACCCAGGATCTCAAGGCTGCTCAGGCCACTGCAGCAGAGAAAGAGGAGTGCCCCTCCTCCTCTCCTGATTCAGGGGATACTCCCACTAGCTCCCCTGCTGCTGGCATTCCCCAGGAGCCTCAGGGAGCCCTACCCACCACCACTGCTGCTGCAGCTATGTCACCCACCAAATCTGATGAAGGTGCCAAGAGCCAAGGTGAGGAAAATGCAAGTTCCTCCCAGGCCTCAACATCCACTGGGAGCGCAATCAAAGATCCTATAACGAGGGAGGCAGGACTGCTTATGCACTTCCTGCTAGATAAGTATAAAAGTAAAGAGCGCATTACGAAGGCAATCATGCTGAAGTTTGTTGATGAAAAGTACAAGGATCACTTCCCTGAGATCCTCAAGAGAGCCTCTGACCGCTTGGAGCTGGTCTTTGGCCTTGATTTGAAGGAAGACAACCCCCGTGGCCACACCTACACCCTCACCTGCAAGCTAGACCTCACCAATGATGGAAACCTGAGTGGTGATTGGGAATTTCCCAGGAACGGGCTTCTGATGCCTCTCCTGGGTGTGATCTTCTTAAATGGCAACTCTGCCACTGAGGAAGAGATCTGGAAATTCATGAATACATTGGGAGCCTATGATGGAGAGGAGCACCTAATCTATGGGGAACCCCGGAAGCTCATCACCCAAGATCTGGTGCAGGAAAAATATCTGGAGTACAAGCAGGTGCCCAACAGTGATCCCCCACGCTATCAATTCCTGTGGGGTCCAAGAGCCTATGCTGAAACCACCAAGATGAAAGTCCTCGAGTTTTTGGCCAAGGTGAATGGTACCACCCCCCGTGCCTTACCATCCCATTTTGAAGAGGCTTTGAGAGATGAGGAAGAGAGAGCCCGAATTCAATCCAGTGTTGCAGCCAGGCGTCGCACTACTGCGCGTTCTAGAGGCAGATTCAGCAGGCCCTCCCACCGCATGTGAAAACTAAGGCAGATTGTTCACTTTGTTTTTGAGGCAAGATGCCAACCTTTTAAAGCAGTGAGAAGCCAAGATAGAGCTAGAGAGATCATGATACATAGCTTCTTTGTGTTCCTGTTAAACATTAGTATCTTTCAAGCGTTTTTCTTTAAATAGCATGCTTATTTAGAGTTAGAATCTATGTCTATGAATGACGGATTACACATTTATTGGTGTTGCCAGATTTAAGCATAAGAGTTTTGATATTCTGTAAGACATTTTTGAAATCCTTGAATCTTTTTTGGGAAGAAGAAGAAGAAAGCATAGCGTTAGAATAGAGATTTTCTCAGAAATGTGAGAGAACCTCACACAACATAATTGGAGTCGTAAAATAGAGAAAGCAAACAAAGCGTGTCAATTGTTTTCTTCATTCACTTTTGTTTTTGTAAAATCCAAATATATACACCTGGTTGTCTTTAAGCTTTTCAAGAATGCAAATAAATAGTAATAATTATGTTCCTTGTTCAGTGGCTCATTTATTCTCATCGTAAATCGAGCATCTGCTCTTAGTAAGGCTCTGTGATAGTAGTGATTGTTTAAAGAAGACCCTTCCCCTGCACACAGATTTTTAGTCTTAAGGACAGTTATTTAAGGGAGATGGTGAGATACACCCTACATGTACAGATTTTTTTACATAAAAAATCACGCATATAAAAATAGACAAAAGAAGTGAGGATGATGGGAGAAGGTTCAGATAACAGCAGTCAAGTGTAAATTTCCTTAGCCAAGGCACTTGGTGGTATGGGACAATGCAAGTCCCTCGTTGGGAGGTCATTTTAAGTTTGCTCCATGGTGAACTGGGTGAGATTGTGATAATCATAAGAAGGTGCAAAATCCTCAGATCATGAGCCTTAGAATTGAGAGACTAAGCCTGGAAAGGGAAACTGCCCTTAACAGTTATTTTGGGATTGTGGGTAAAGCAGGTAGATCCTGTGTCTGGGGTAGGAGTGGAAGAATACAGTGCTGTCGTCCCAGGGCGGTCAAACTCAGTACACAAACTAGTTGTTTTATGCACATTGTCTCCGGAGAGTGTTTGAGAAATAAGGGTTATACTTTCTTGAGATGAGATGCCAAGAAGCCACTAAGCCAACACTGTTTTCCCTAAGCTTGTGCAGCCAGAGCCTACTTTCTTTATTAGGTCTTCTTGTGTATAATTTGGCAAAACTCCAAGGTCGGGCTATATCTCGTTGGTGATAAAATAAGTAAAAATAAGAATGTTTTTATAGGAAGAGAATATCAGAGGGCAGGGAGTTGGTCCCTGACATAAACTCTATAAGCTTTGAGTTGAATTCTGATGAAGTCCCTGCTTTCATATAAAATAACATATTCTCTCATGGGGAGAATTTACATAGTGTTACTTGCTTAGCAGCATTTTGGCTCATTTGGTGATTGTTTTTTAGAGTACTGCGTGTTCTCTGACAATTCCTGCACAAAACAAAACTTTCCCAGAGACGAGAGTAGTCTCTTGTGTGAATATAATCATAGTAATAACTGCCATTCATTAAAGACCCAATATTTGCCAGTTACTTTGCCAGATGCCTTACATATATTACGTGTCTTCTAAAAATCCTACAAGATGGGACTTACCAAACAATAGATGAAAAATTTGCAACATTCTCAAGTTCACATGGCTGGTAAGTGACAGAGCTGGGACAAAACCCCTGGTCTAAATGTTTCTAGGTCCCACACTGTTCTACTTATTGCAATCTGAGCCCAAACAGTCTCTTTAATTCTCACTATTCCACAATATCTCTCGAATGGTAACAAGTGCCCTGTGACCAAAGTACTAAAAGCAGGCCTATTAGTGGAAGGAAAGTGAAAATGACAAAGTTTTGGATTGCCTGTGGGGTTCATTGGCCTGGGGTCCTCCCACCTCTAGCCCCCGGGTTCCTCTAGAGCTGGCTCTGCTCCGGGCCCAGCACATAAGTCTAGTCCAGCACTTTCCCACATTACTGTGCCCTTCCCTGGGGTCGTCACCACTGTACCCAGCTGTCCAAACTGGAACTGACCTACTGGTCAGTTTCACTGCGTCTTTCTCTGGAGACTGCGCCTGCTCCCAGAGAAACAGACAGCTCAGACTCACCTGCATTTTCCCTGACATGGAGGGTTCCAACTGCCTGGAGGTCCCATCCCTCACCACAGATGCCCTTTGACAGCAACAGCCCCTTTTGTGTAATTGTTCACTTCCAACAGTGAAGCCTAGACACCTCTTCATGTTTCTGGATGCTTCCACCACACTGTCAAAGTGTTTTTAAATCTACTGCTGAGAAGAGTCTGATTTAGCAAAGAATCTACTGTTTCTTGGCTTATAACCCTAAGGCTAGAGAAGAGGCTTTTTTAAACCACTCTGATATTTGTAGTAGGATTGTAATAGAGTATTTTATTTGAGACTGGCCACTGAACACATACACCAATGAGTGAATTTACCTAGGTGGTCAACATCCAAAGCCTCCCTCTTAAGTGGTAGATAAGGAAGGACAGAGGAAATCACTGTGTAAGCAAACATCTACTGTGGCTGAATCCCTAAAAATCTTTCCTGGAGTCCTTCTCAGAGATGGAAAATTGTTCCTTAGCAGACATGCCAACTTTGAATAAAAAGAAAAACATAACTATCCTTCAATTTACTCTTATCTATATCTGCCCCAGAGGAAAATAGTAGTTTTTTTAGTGTGCTTCATTGTACCTGGTCAAGTGTTTGGGCATGTTAAGTAGGTGGTGGGTAGCTATGATTTGATCATCCGCCAAAGGTAGGAGAAAATTCTCAACCTACTAAAAGTATGCAGGTTATTATAAAGAGTTGTGCAGAATGGTGCTATTGATTGATAAACGACAAATCCTCCTCATAGAAATTTCCAGGGTCATTTTGAAAATTAGATGTGACCTTGTGTTTGAAAACATCTGTCACATAGTAGACACTAGAAAAATGTTGCAAATTTCAAGGCAATTTCGACCTTCTTAGAAACTCCTCTAAGAAATGAAAAGTGTTATTGTCCTAACCAATTGTAACAGTTGCTCTTCATTGAACATCTATTATGTACCAGCTTAGGGGTGAGATGGCAAGTGTTTACCCACATGAAGTCCTGCTCTCCTTCCCGGGCTCATGGAGAGACTACATTCCCAGTCTACTCATAGTTAAAAAGGATCATATCACTAACCCTTGCCACTGAAATATGAGTAAAAGCATGTTTGTCACCTCTAAGCCAAGGCACTGAGATCCAGTCGGCTACCTCCGTGCTTTCTCTTCCAGTGAGCAGCAAACATGGAGAACCCACATTGAGGTATGGAGTTTGAAAATTAGATGTGACCTTGTGTATGGAAATAGCCTGGTTCCCTGGGTCACTGCCAACCCACATCAGTTTTTATGTGCACAAGAAATAAACATTTGTTGTGTTAACCCATTCATATTTCAGGGATTTTTTTTTTCTGTTACATCAGGTAGCAGCTACTTTGAGTAATACACAACTGCTACTTCTATTGTTAGGCCTATTAAAAATAATTTAATCACAAAGCTAGTGGTGGTATGCATATTCTTGTTGGAAAAAAATTTAATACCAATAAATCACAATCTCCTCCCTCACAACATTCCTCCAAAATTCAGCCCCCTTTTTTGAAAGTAACCACAATTAATAATCTGATGTGTGTCATTTTAAAGCTGACTCGAGGCTTTTTTATACATAGATGGGCTATGAAAATATATTGAGTTTTTAACATACATGGGTAACTGTATATATTGTTGTGCCCCTTGCTCTTTTCATTTAATGAAATGAATGTAGAATCTTTTTATGACAGCAGGTATGATCTGAGTGGGCAGATCTATTGAGTGAAAGAGTAAGAGGCAGCCTGGTTCCGTGGGTCACCTGATGGCAGAGAGCTTCTGCCAACCTATATCAGGTTTTATTTGGATGGACACCCCACGCTCCCTTAGAATTCCCTCCTACTTACTATCTAGCTCCTCTGTGTCACGCAGCAATTCTAGTGATGGGTTCTGAGAGTTATGTCTTGACTACCCTGAGGGTCCAATACACCCTTGCCAGAGTGCCAGAGCTGATAGCTATCATCATGCCTATTTGATGGAGGTATTTCTTCCCCTGTGGACACTGGATCCTCTACACTGAGGCTAGGGCTATGTGAATAGGTAGGGTTAGTGAATGATGACACACACTCACTAGTGATGTGATAACAGTTGAGGTAGGCCAGGTGCGTCAATGTAGAAGTGAAAGGGGGTGTGCAACTGCAAGGAAGGGGAAATTGGAGAGGAGACAGGCTGATGCTATGTACTGCAAGTTATGCAATAGATAAAAACCTGGGTGTGGACATGTCTCCTAAGACAATCCAGATGATGCCCTCCGCTCTGACTGCTTTCCATAGCCTCAGGGTTCTTGGCACACCAGAGGGTAGGTGCCTGCTGGATGTATTTGCTGGCCTATGTTGCCACCAGATACTGTAGAGTAGAGCGTTGGCCCAAGGTGTAGACATTTGCAGAGTGGATGGTGAGCTGATGGAAATGGCACACTACCTTTTTAAAATGATGGTGGCTGATGGAGATGTGTGGAATCCAATGCAGAAAGCATCACATACCATCCTGTTGCCAGGATATCCACCTCCAAGATGAGAATGTTAAAGTTTGGGAGGGAGACATTCATAATCACACTCTCAATAATGGATTCCATGAAGGCAAAAGACCCTACAGGGGGTAGGCCCCACATTTTGGTACTGTGATTCATTCAATTTTGGTGCTTTGATTCATTTATTTATTCATTAAACATTTATTGAACATATACTGAGGGAAGGCTTAAGTAAACAAAATAAAAGGAAACAGCAAGGCACTTGATTCAGGCTGTGGGTGTGAGGATGGTGAGGAGGAGTCACATTTGAGTTTTGGAAAGTTAGAGACTATGGGAAGGGTAAGGGACAGTCTTTAATGACTGAAGGTTGCATAACTAAGTAGAAGTTGTTTCTCTTAGCTGAGATTGAGGATAAAGGAGAGGAAGAGTTGGTGGTGATGATTTGAGTTAGGAGTAGAAGTGAGTAAGGGTGTGGCAGATGAGGTCAGTGTGGGCCCTGTGGATGGTATGTTCTGATGGTTATCCAAGTGATGCCCAATGAGAAATAGAAAATGTGAATTTGGCTATCAGGAGAGCAGCAAGATCAGGTTTGGCTGTCAGAAGAGGTCATGTGTGGCCATAGGTTGAACTAAAATCAAGTGTTTTGCATATAGTGACCAATATTCTATAAAATCTCTTCCTTTGCAAATACACTGTGCTTCTGCACAGACATCTATCTGTGTGGGTCCCATTCTACCCAATACACTGTATGCCAATTTTGCTGCTTAGCTCTCCAGCACTGCAGGAATGTGGCCACCTACCCCTGCATGCCCAGCCTACCTTGCCACCCCATCTCTTGTTTTCAAACCCCTCATTGTCCACCCCTCCCCCACCTGGACACACACAAGCACATTCTATCCTCCTATCCACTCATCTCTTTTCTATTTTCAGCAAAGGACTGGCTGCCCTCTCTTCAACCCACCATCCTCATTAGTAATTTGCACAGAACTTGCCTTCGTGCTGACTCCAACCCCTGTCTCCATTCTCTTTCTAACCCTGTTTAAAACTCTCCTTTGGGAAAGAGACCTCTGCTATTCCCTTTACCTAGTATCTTTTTAGCATTTAAGAGGGCAGTGGGATTTCTCGTCACCCATGTCTCTTTTTTTAAAACAGTCTTCTCAGTTCATGTCCATGTGTGCAGTCCCTCAGCAAGTGCAGGGTGCTTGGCTAGCTTTGCTTTCATCTGCCGCTTCTGCCCCCAAATGTGGCATACAATGGCCTTGACTGATGCTCACATTGCTCAGTCTCAACCAAATCTATTACAGATGCGCAGCTAAATTCCCTTTAATATCACAAGCCAGGGGGGTTCTTATATGAGTTCCTGCTTCAAGGAACAGAGAAGAATAATTCGTCTGGGGTTCACAGTATCATCTGTATTTACACTGCATTCACACTTTCAATGATGCATTTTGTCATTGTTGTTGTTCGTTTTCTTGTTTTTAATGCCTGGTATGTGTATCGGCTCATCTTGTCACCAGGACTTCCGGTACTAAGAGGAAAAAGCTGGCCCTACCCATTGGTACTCAGAATACTCAGACACAAGAAACAAGAGCATAATTCTGTTCTCACTCCTCACCCTTTGGGCTATTATCATTATTATCACTCTTCTTCAACATATGTTAACACCACCATATATTGCTATTATTTTTACTTTAAAACAGTATCTTTAAAAGACATTATATACATATATGTTATATATGTATATTTTACATATATATGACAAAATTTCATATATATGGCATCTTGTTACCATTTCCAGTGTTCTTTATTCCTTTGCATAGATCCAGATTTCTGTCTGATGCCATTTTTCTTCCTGGAAGTCTTGCTTTAATGTTTCTTGTAGTGGAAACCTGCTGGTGATGAATCCTCTCAGGTTCTGTATTTTTGAAAAATCCTTTATTTCACCTTTGTTTCTGAAAGGTATATTCACTAGACATAGAATTCTAGGTTAACAGGTACTTTTTGTTTCTTTCAGTACTTTACTAATAGACACCAGAAGATAGGTATTAGCACTAATATCTTCTAGCTTAGATTGTTTTCAAAGAGAAATCTACTGCCATCTTTATCATTGTTCCTCTGGAGATAAAGTGTCTTTCTTTGTCACCGGGTTTAGGCAATTTGATTACAATGTGCCTTAGTGTGGTTTTCTTCATGTTTCTTGTGTTGGGGATTCTTTCAGCATCTTGGATCTGTGGGTTTATATTTCTCATGCAATTTGAGTTAAAACATACAGCTAGTTTATTTTGTTTCCCATCTCCCAGAGATTGCTGTGGTTCCTTATAGGATGTCCAACATCTTAAAAGCAACCAACCCCCCCACCTTTTTTTTTTTTTTTTTACATATATTCTCTGTTCTTCTTGTAGTTGTTGTTTTCAATAGGAGGGAAAAACTGGTTCTTGTTAACTCCCTCTTGGTGGGAAGCAGAAGTTCTTGGAGGTTAACTTTTTTTCTTCAGCCTATCTCAATGCCTTTTATAAGATAAAGTACATTGTTAAACTTTATAAGTGAAGTATGTGTATTGGGCATAGGGAAGGTGGAAAATTCAGAATGATAGTCTAAAGATTTATCAACTCAATTTAATGATTATTGTCTTGAATATGCTCTTTTTAAAAAAAATCCCTATTGCCATTTCAGCAGTTCAGGCCCTTGTTGTATAAACTACTATAGTGTTTTTCCTCCCAGTTTTTATATTTCCAGTATGCCCTTGTCTAATCCACCTGACCAGATGGCAAGCAGAAGGAAGGCTAACATCGCTAAATTGGAGACTGGCTATGACACATACACTGAATTAACTACATAAGGCTCCCAAGGTGTGGATACAGAAGGAACTTGTCAGAGAAGAGCTCAGTGGCTTACCATGTTTACTTACTCCCGGTCAAATGGCCTCTCCCATCCCCCCTTTCCTCAATATATAAAATGTTTGCCAAGTTCAAGAAGTGGAAGGAAACAACTATGTCTCGTACTCTTTTAATTTTGCTCTTTTCCTTTCCCTGTTCTACCTTGCTGAATTGTTGGTCAAGCCCTTGGGATAAAACTAAAACAAAAATGTAAAAAGTATAATTTCACTCCAATTTCCTGCCAAAATTATTTTGTTCAGTAATATCCTACATAACAACATACTGGGGCAAATAAATTTTTATTCTATAGTTAGAAAATTATTTCTTTTTAAAATTGAATACTTGTGTGCCCTTTCTAACTAAGGCTTCTCTCTTAAAAGAGAATTCAAACTATTCAAGCTATTCAAATGTGCAAGAAGGAATGGAATTTGGATGATCTGTCTTAAGAATTTCTGATGTTCTTTTTGAACAATTTTTAAAAATTGATAAACAAATGACACATCTCATGATGTAGTATAAAAGAAAAATATGTTAAGCAGTTTTTGACTCAAATTAATTTCCACATGAGGATTATTTATTCAGAAAATCTATACTGAGTACTCACTATATGCCTTTTCCATGTCTCTGTAAAATACGTATTTTATAAAAGTGTATGATTTTAATTGATGCATAGCCTTTTTTCCTACTGAGATTCCTTCAGATTTTGAGAATATGGTTTATCTATGATATACAATACTGTGGCCAAAAATCACATGTGGTTATTAAGCACTTGAAATGTGGCTCCTCTGAACTGAAATGTGCTGCAAGTATAAAACACACTCTGGATTTCAAATATTTCATACAAAATAAAATAATAAAACATATCTAAAATATATTTTAAAAACCTCATATGTCTTTAGTATAAATAAAAATATGTTTAAAATTATTTTTACCCATTTCTCCTTTTATAATGTGACTTTTAGAAAGCACAGGATTAAAAATGTAGCATGCATTAAATTTCATTTGGGCAGTGCTGGTCTAGATATTGATTGTTCAGCAAATTTCGGGTCAGTTTTTTCTCAAAGAATGAGAGAGAAGACAATGTTGCCAATGTTATTTATAATTATTAGGACATTTCTACCACTACTAAACAGTAAGTCAATAGGTAAGTGACCTCTTTCTAGGTCTGCCTCATCACCACAGAAGGCTGAATGATTTGGATGATTGCTAAGACCTACCTCTGACTCTAATTCTATGTAATCTAAGTATTTAAATAACATCATAAGTCGCAAGGTCCAAGACATGGGCAACTTACTATATGTGAATGAATTAATTAAGAAAGCAAGGAATAAAAACAATGAATGGTCAATAAATATTTTTAAATGTTAATTTCACTTGTTAGTAAAATAAATACTGCTTCTTGTATGTAAAATAGAGAAGATTTTTTAAATCATAGCATCTAACACTAGTAAAAGGATACAGTGAGACTTTTACTATATATAAAGAGCTTTAAAAAGATTTTTAACATTTTTCCAAGCAATTTCACTTCTAGAAATTTAGCCTCAGTTAACATCCAGAGATACACACAGAACTTAGTATATGATGATGTTCATTCTAGCCAAGCATGAAGCAAAGCCAAGGCCAAAAGAAAAATTATGGCAGGCAGGTAACTGTTGGTGACAGGCAGGTCTGTGGAAATTAGTAATTCACTCCTTTGGTGGCAGAAATAACTAGGGGACACATTGAGAAGGCCATGATTTCTGCCTTGGCAGGAAATGTAACTGTTGCTGTAATTTGGATTTACATGTATATGTGGCTCCATTTTCTAGTGATAGGGTGGTGATATCAGGGAAAATTTGGATTGCATGTATAAACAAATACACTTACATCAATAGATAGATAGATAGATAGATAGATAGATAGATAGATAGATAGATAGTTTTATTTACCAAATGGAATACACTATGATGGAGTCAATTATTGGTTCCAGTTCTTTATCCATCCCTACATCTCTATTCTTGTCATGGCCTCATCATGGGCAGACCATACTTCCCCACTTATCATCTTTGGGCTTGTCCATGTGACTTGCTTTGGCCAATTGTTGTGACTTAAGCAGGGCCCTAAAATGTGCTTCTACATTGAGCCAGGCTTTCTTACACTTTTGCCATCATCATTAGAAAAAATTCCAGTCAGTTCTTTGGTCCCAGCCAACATACAGTGTGAAGCACAGCCACTTCTGTTAACCCATAGGCTATGAGAACAATGGTGTTAAGATGTAGAGTTTTGTGGCTGGTCTTTAGGCAGCAGAAGTTAAGAAATAAGTGCGTTAAAGGATACTAGCGGCCATTGAAAAATTATGATTTTTTTATGTTCTTGTTTTCCACAGGGAGCATATATTATTCTTAAATATATTTTTAAAGGTTTAATATTTAAAACAAATATTAAAAGGCATGGAAAATTTGAATTGTATGTATTTGAAAAATCATTAAAATGAGAAAAAATAAGAAATAATTTTCACAGAATAGTTAAATAACATTGGATATTTCACTTATAAAATGCACAAAAATAAGATTATCCATAGACCATTCTCTTCCAAAATGGCAGATTAACACATAGCAAACTTAGAAGATAAATCCTTAATTGTTCATGGTTTTCTACATAGATCATGGAGAGTATTTATCTCACATTGTCTAGAAAGGCAAATGCAGTACTTAATGAGATTCTGGAATCAGATACCTAGTGTTTGAATCCAGGCTCTACCATTTACTAGCAATGTGATCTTGTATAAATTACTTAACCTCTCTGTGCCTCTTTTCTCATCTGTAAACTTGGGATAATAATAGTACCTAACTAAATTACTTTGAGAATTAAATGTAAAACATTCGAAACAGTGTCCACAAATTGATAAGCATTTTATGACAGGTTAACTATCATTTTATTGTCAAAACATTGTGCTGAGTTTTTATTTTGCATTTTGAGAATTAATAGACCTTTACTACAGAGAGAAAAGAGGCTCCATGGAGAACCTTAATAATTAAAAGAAAAGCAGCGATATAGAAATAATAAAGTTCTGACAGGGAATAGTTCCCTAAGACACTATCGGAGGGGTTCTATTAGTATTAATTAAGTCAATAAAAAAGTTAATATTTTTGAAGTTAAACTATGGGCATCACACAAATTTATTAGCCTTAATTTCTCATTTCCCATTTATGTAGGATAAATGAAGTGCTTTAATGGAGAGATATTTGCATTTTTGACATGAGTATATAGCAAAGCAATCAAGAGCTGGGAAACTCAGCTTGGACCACATCGAGGACTAAGTGAGGTTTAAGGATAGTTTGGTGTCCAAGAATATCTCTTACTATATGTTTTTAAATAAATCTGAGAACGTGCTGATGATCTCTTATGAGAGTAATATGGAAAACAAATTAGAATATGTTGGAAGTGTTGCGTAACCAAAGCATGGTCTTCATGCATACTTTTATAGTTTTTAAGTGATTTTCAACTTAATTTTTCCAAGAGGGAATATTTTCTATCACAATTATTAGCCTCATAAGGTATTTCGCTTTTATTTATACAAATGTTTAGAATTTATGGTTAGATATATGCACTTAGGCTAGTTGGACTTCCTTTTTTTTATTAGATGTGGCTTTTGGAACTTGGCATTATGCTTTTTCAAGTAGAATGCATATGTATCTGAAACATTTTCCTGCTTGACTCTATTGTTGTGCTCTATGTAAAATGACATTTAGTTTGTTTCTCATTGGCTAGAAACAATAATATAAATCTTAATTTTGTACTGGGATAAAATATATTTTCTAGTTCAGCCACATTGTGGTTTAGGCTCTGGGGACTAGCCTAGGAATCCTTTATCATTTATCATTTCTTTTTTTTCAACTGGGCGAGAGCACCTGAAATTCTAAATAACCAACTTCATAGCTAAATGTGTAGAAGAAAAGGTCTTTATAAATTGGAGTTTCCTTGTTCTCAAAGGAAAATATTAAGACCAGTTTCAGGCAGGGCACAGCGGCTCACGTCTGTAATCCCAGCACTTTGGGAGGTGGAGGCAGGCCGATCATGAAGTGAGGAGTTCGAGACCAGCCTGGCCAACATAGTGAAACCCCATTTCTACTAAAAATACAAAAATTAGCTGGGCATGGTGGCACGTGCCTGTAGTCCCAGCTACTCGGAATACTGAGGCAGGAAAATTGCTTGAACCCAGGAGGC